>NC_134697.1:22243098-22543098 GCF_050947455.1 Rhinoderma darwinii
AAAGCTGTGAATTGGGCCCAGATTTAATGCTTCCCCGGAGAGGGTAGGGTTGGACAGACTGTTGGAATTGAGATACTAGTTTTAGTATACAGCCCCTGTAATGCTGTCAGCTTTATTTCCTTTGACAAATGTGAAATAAAATTTGTCAAAGTTAGGGCTTGGTAAGTTTGCTATTGAAAATTCAATTGGTAATAACTAGTGGAGCAGTTGCTCAAGAGGATAACGGGAATAGAGATATGAAAATGAAAAGGGAACTTAAACACTTAAAAAAAACAAAAAAACTATATTTGACGTCTTCGTTATTGTCAGTTATGATCAACTATTGAAAATTTTAATCTGTAATATCAAAATTTGCCATTTACAACCTATGAGCCATAAAGCTAATAACCTAATCTACTGTATGTATTGAATAATATGGACGGTTATGTATGGCTAGATCATTTTCTTTTATTTTCAGGTATAATATATCAATAAAATAAGATATCGGTACATGATATATTAATAAAAAATATATCAATACAAATATTAATGCTATATATATATGAGTGTAAATATCTTGACTGATATTTTAATACATGTAAATAAAAAGATATATTTGTAAACAGTTGTATAAATATACATTGGCAAAATAATAAAAATAACATTCAAAAAAATCTACTGACATTTTTGGTTTTTGAAAAGAAAATTTTATTTAATTTTAAAAATATATAAAAAATTATTTGGAATCATCTGTGCTATTTTTCCAGTTTCTTATATATATATAATTTTTTTTATTATTTTTTCTGTAAATGTATCAAATATTGTGTTAGGAATTTACACAAATTCCTACGATAAAATATTGCAAAAATGTTTAAAAAAATATCCTGCTCCATCTGTTTTTAGAAAGAATAATGTAGAGATTACAGTGTAATCTGAATACTATTTTATCTGTAGGTTTATATTATGTAGTAATTAGACAGTTGTTTTTTTTCTGCCTGTGGACTATTTTTATAGTATGATGGAAGGGGAAAAATACTTTTAATTAATTCATGTTGGTATGGATCCAGAGGTCATTTAGTGTATTCTGACCATAAGAAAGTATTTTCCTGTACTGTGAAAGAGCTTTACTAGAATGGGATAATACACAGCACGGGGGCCTCAAGAGGCCCACATCCTCATCAAGTTTTCATATAAGCATTTTATCTGCTGTGAATTTTTATGTGTGTGGTTAAATGACATTTTTTCTTTTTGATTTCAACCTTTTTCTACCATGTGGCCTTTTCCTTTTTTGTAATATTTTTTATTATTTTATTTATTTACATTTTTTCATTCCTTTTTTTTTTTTTCCGTCCAAGCCATAGCTGGAATTGGGCAGTCAGCAAGAGCTGGGGAGTGCTGGCATGTTTCATTACATTCTCAAGATGGCATATTTATGGCAATTGCCAGCAGGGTCGTGCTTCTGTCCTACTAAATGTAGTGGAGTATGAAAAAGGCAATTACATCTCACTGGGTGACCTTTTAACAGCCATGACTAGCTCCTATCTATACATAATTATTATAGGTGGTGATTTCCAAGTATTACAATCTCCTACAGCCGCCTTTAATTCACATCACATTTAGGCAACGTTTGTCACTGGCAGTTAGGGATTTTTAACCCCTTGGCAAAAAAAAAAAAAATGAGGAGAAAAAAAAAAATTGCAAAAAGGATGTCAAAGCTCTCAAGTCATCCTAGTAAAAACATAGCAAATAAGATGTCGTCCTGTTTGTATTCATTATCAGTTCTTACATGCTTCGACTCTTGCATTAAACATTAGACAGCCTCTGATGCTTGCTTAACAGTTTAATTCCCTCCTCAGTATTCAGGCTGTCATAATAAAATCACTGATGCAGACAAAGTCAAATAAGAGCAAGAGGAGGCAGGAAGCATGTAGCACTACCCATTGTCATCGCTTACAGTTCGCTCTGCACTCCTTACGGGGGCTGAATGCAGCATATGCTATGAAGTGACACACAAATTCAATCTCTCCTCACACTGCTGTGGCCAGCCTATCTTCCCAGTGCAGGGTAAGGGTGGCACGCATGCAGAGTGGTGATAGCAACCCCTTCAAAAGAAAACGGCTTTTTGAGCCACTGGAGCTGGCACAATGTAAGCCACTTCTGTCAACAAAGAGTGAAGTCTAAAGAAGCTGGAGATTCCACTATGGGAAGATTAACAGCCCCTAAATCCGTTTAGGCCGCTGTTTTTTTTTTTTTTCCTTACTTATTTACAGGCTGTTGATCTTGAAGGCTGAATCAGAACAAGAGATTAGCTCTATTAAGTGCTGCCCATTTTTTGAATTATGTTTTTGAACACACTTGGACGATATGAATAAGAAACTCATATTAGCCGCCGTACTATAAAAGCACACACTTCATTGCCATGACAAAGCCTCCTGAAGACTTCTTGTCACAGCCAGTGATCCATTGCAAATACAGTTTAATATATAATTTATATCTAACAGCTGGTGAGAGTAGACCCAGCGTTAACTAAATTATTTCTATACATAATGTATATTCAAAAATAAATCCAAAAATTTCTTTCGATACAAGAGGATTAAGAAGCCCTTCGACAAAGGGTTCAGTATTGTCCTTTTGATACTATACCAATAAATACTTACAACCATTAAGTGTAAAATTGTCATTGAATCCTCTTTAGGCGGTAAATGTTTAATCATTGCGGTATGTGTAATCTGTCCGCACGTATTTTATCCGCTAAGCAGGACTGCGTAGTCAACCTTACAGTAATCATTTTGAGGAGAGCCATAATTTGCCATCTTACTTCTGCTTCCGAATTATAAAGTGTGTCCAGTCTTGTATTTCCTAATGTTCCTTCTAATGCATGGCCTAATACTTCTAATATTGTACATCTCAATATCCTAAGAAGAGACTACTCCTCATGGGGTTATGTCTAATTATCAGGCTCTGACATAGCAAAGGGAAAAGACAGGCACATGATTTAGAAATTAATGCAAGAACAGTAATGTGAACTTTTGGGGAAAAAAAATTGCTGGGAACATTTTTATCTATTTTTCACAGATGGCAAAATAATAATTCTATGAAATAATGTGTGGAAATTCATAATGCATAAACTGATTATATTATTTTATATTTTTTTATTATATAAGTAAACATAGTATTCTTAATAGTGTTATTATAAAATGTAGTATTCTTAGGCTAAGTTCACACTTGCGTTGTACAATACGTTACTCTGATGCGTTTTTAGATTAGAGTAAGGATAAACACGGATCCGTTGAAAATCCCATTAAAATCAATGGGGTTTTTAATTGTATCCGTTAGAGTCCGTTTGCTTTTGTTATGTTAGTCATCCGGATTTTTTAAGGAGATAAAAGTGCAGAGTACAGGACTTTTTCTTCGTTCAAAACAACGAATGTCTAGCGGATCGGTTATTTTTATAATTGGTGTCAATATAAAACGATACAAATAAATTTTAAGGCCCTGTTCACATCTGCATCGTGAGTTTCCATTGTTCTCCGTCAGCGGAGCAGAACAAGAAAAAATCTTAAGTGACAGTTCCGTTGCCACACGGACACCACCGCCGACGGAACCCATTGACTTTAATGTGTTCCGCCAACTTTACGTTGCGGTGTCTTTGGATTTACCGGAAAGAACAACGCATCATGCTGCGCTATTGTTTCTGGTAAACCCTGTCAGATCTGTGATGGAGTCCCCCAAAAAAACCTCCAACGCAGATGTGAACAAGGTCTTAGGCCTAATGCACACGACTGTAGCCATGTGCACGGCCGTGATTTTTGAGTCGGACGGCCGCGGAGTGTCACCCGCGAGCTGCCCGCAAATCGCGGGCCGTGCACATGGCCACGTGCATTAATTTCTATAAGCCTGGACCGCAGAACACGGTCGTAATAAGACATACCCGTTCTTTCTGCGGTCCAGGTTCACGGACCATGGAAATCGCGGTCGTGTGCATGGGCCCATAGAAATGAATAGGGCCGCAATTCTCCCGTGGATTTTCGGGGGAATTGCGGCCGCAAAAGCACGCTCGTGTGCATGGGGCCTTGGGCTCTGTTCACATCTTCATTGGGGTCCCGTTCTGACGTTCCGTCGGAGGTTTCCGTCAGAACCAACAGAACGTCAGAACGGGACCCCAACGCAGATGTGAACAGAGCCTTATCCATTTGTATCCGTTATTTTGATTTCAATTAGATTTTTAACTGATCCGTTTTTATCCTCTTTCTGATCTTAAAACGGATCAGAGTGACAGATTATACAACGCGTGTGAACTTAGCCTGTCATAGTATCATTGTTGTTGTTATTATTATTATTATCATTTAATTATTAATGTCTGTTCCTTATCTCCTTACCAACCGCCCCCTTTTAACGGCAGGCGGTGCAGGTGCTTAATCTACAGCGACGTCTTTTGGTGTCGCTGTAGAAAAAGCCGATGAGCGCTCCTGTGAGCGCTCATCCTCTAAGCAGGAGCTGTAACTTACAGCTCCTGAACTTAGAGCAGCCTGCTGAATACAGCAGTGATCGAAAAACATTCCGACCACAGTTGTTTAACCCTTTGATCGCCGCAGTCCGTGACCGCGGCATGAACAAAGGGAACTCCCCTCTTTGATCGCATCAACGGAAACCCTCTGCAGTCAGCCCTGGGGACCTAGAAAAGACCCCAGGGCTGTCTGTTTAGTTTGCCTGCTGTTAGGGCTCACTATGTGTTTGCTAATACATTATAAGTAAAAAATAAAGTTATCCCTTAATGGGATGATAAAAAAAGTAACAAAAAAATCAAAGAAATAAAAAAATGTTCTAAAAAAAAGTCATTATTTTGCATAAAATATATTTTATTGCCCACACATTACATAAAAACAAAAAACCTACACATATTAAGTATCTACACGACCGTAACAACCTGAAGAATTAATTTAACAGGTTATATAGCGTGAAACATGAACGGGATAAAAAAGAAACAAATAAAACTATGCAGAGTATCGCTTTTTCCTATATTCACGGCGTAAAAAAAAATAAAATTATATAACTCACACAGTGAATTTTTTCCACCCTAAACTGCGCAAAAAAATAATTCTCCCGCATAAAACAAGGTCCATACAGCCACGTATCAAAAAGTTAGGGCTGCTGAAAGGCAGAGAGGCAAAAACAGGTTATGTAGGATTAACATATTCCACAGCACTGTACAGAGGTTGGTCTCTCTCACTGTCCCCATTTGGGCTCACAATCTAAAAACCCTATCTGTATGTTTTTGGAGAGTGGAGGGAAACTCATGAAACATGGGGAGAACATACAAACTTCATACAGATGTTGTCCTTGGTTGGATTTGAATCCAGGACCCCAGCGCAGCAAGGAAATTCCACTAACCACTATTGAAGTTCCATAGCAAAATATAAAAATTAGGCCACCTTCAGGTTCTGCTTGACACCACCACACTCCTAACCTCCTGGGACAGGAGGTCGTGTCACCTTATCATATTTTCCACTTTATTATTTTCTAACATTGGAGCACCATTGGAGATTATATCCCTTGTGCAGGTTCTCAACAACTATTCAAATGGGGACGAGCTCCACGTAGAATGGGCCTCCTCTCTCCAGAGGCCCATTATTGTGCCCAGTTTCGACATTATATTGGCTCCCTCCTTCATGCCCTTTCCATGACTCTAGAGCAGATTTCCATGTTCCTCCGGAGTTGACGATCCTCTAGAGACAGGAGTCCTGCACAGGTTCTCACTACACAATAGCAAAAGGGATGAAACAACTAGGACTGGAACCTCCCTGTCTCCAAGGCTTCCAAAGAAACCACATAGTCTACCTCTATGGTATGTACGAACTTGAGTCCTAGTAATACTGTTGTTATTAGACGTAGTAGTGGTATAGTTATATGTAGTACTAGTAGTTGGGAAAAAATATCCAGTTGGTATCTGCGATATAATCAGATTTAGTAATGTATTTTTCTCTAAGGGATTGAACACATACCAAGGTTTCACTTCCAGAGTCTGGTTGGTATTAAAAATGTAGAGGAATTTGTGAAGTTTTATGATTGACAAAACCCTTAAGATCAGCGTTTGTAAGATTTAAGAAAGTGTTTGCTCATGTTAAACATTTTTTTATTTTTTATTACCTCCTCTTTTTATTCCATAGGCACTGATGCACTTTTGCTGAATGCAGAATTACTGAAGATAAAGGTTGTTTTCAATACTGTTTCGATAATGTATGCGGAGAAAGTTGACTTTCTATGCGAGTCATTGATAACATACATGACACTGATATATAATATCATCATTCATACATTCCTTGCCGGGAAGTAAAAAATATTAAATTGTGTTGTGATTGTAATGAATGAATTGTATGCTCATTTGTAAGTTGCCGTTTCGCAACATGACCAAGGTTAAAGAGTAACTTTTATACAAAAATAAACTAAAATCACAATCCCTCCTTAGGCAGCTGTAGTTGTATATTAGATGTAGTGCAGAAAGAAATGTTAGGACTAACCAGCATTTTTTTTTTTTGTATGCATCACCTCCTACCCCTTCTTTTTCCTCCTCCTCGGGTCTTTAGTCACTGTTTTACTGAAGATGAGTTTCTTATTGACTGAAGAGGTTCATGAATATATATATATATATATATATATATATATATATACAGTATATGTGTGTGTGTGTGTGTGTGTGTGTGTGTGTGTGTGTGTGTGTGTGTGTCCTTTAAGTTCAACATCTCTATATCAACTACATGTTTTTCATTACTAGATTAGTTATAATCCTCAATGCCATTTGTCCTTTTAAGAATGCTGTCACTGTTTCTGCCATTACTACCTCTAGGGGTAGGACATTTCATAGTTTGACTACTCTAACTGTAAAGAACCCTTTCATATATTGATGTCTTAATCACAATTCTTCCACACTTAATGAATGTCCCCTAGTCCTTTGTAAAGTCTTTGGAAAGAACAGATTATGAGCTGGTTCTTTGTATTGACCACACATATACATTTATATGTTAATAGGATCACCTCTAAGCCCAATTTTTCTACTCTTTCATTTTGAGTTTAGAAAGAAAAGTCTTCATTTCAAGTCCCCAATCTATGGCCAGAGGAGATAATCCATACATTAGATAGACAGACCATTGATTTCAAAGGAAATTGTGTACTGCTTCGTTTCTCCTGTGGTGGCGCTGCAGAGGAATTAAACACTTGCTGCCAAGTTATGGCTAATCGATGGGGATCTCAGCACAGCGACACCCAGTGATCAGCTTATTGTAAGTAAACACTTATGCCAAGAAGGAATTGCCCATAGTGGACAACCCCTTTAAATGAATTGGTGAATGAGTTATACAAAAGTGGGCAAATTCTGATGCAAAGCATTTAATATCATGGTAGAAGTTTATATTTTGCTATGTCCATGTAGTCTACATTTGTTACAACAAAAAGTAAAAACTTTTACTCTTCTTTCACTGACTGGAGGTTTTAGTACTGTACTTTTAGACAATTTCCATGAAAACCAGTTCTGCAATAGATGTCCAATGAGACTGTGCACTGGCAGCAAGTAGAAATTACTGTATTAACTATTAAACATTAAAAAATAAACCTTCTCGGCTGGATATGCAACAAACGATTGATTTCAAAACTTCTGTTGCTTGAATAGAAGTTTTAGGAAATGAGTGTAAGGCTGTAGATGATATTTACATATGGACAAAGTCTGTAAAAGTAATTAGAAACTGTAAACCAAGAAATACTAAATTAATTTGCCAGTGAACTGTAAAAGAGTTTGGTACATTTACAGTATTAGACATTAATGGACCGTTTTTACATATATGGCTTTTACAAATTGACATGCCTGTACAAGTAGAAATACAGTGCCAGACTGGAACATGCAGAAAAATAAGTTATGGAAAATTAAAAGAAGTATTAACGCTATGCCAAATGCAATAAGGCTTGTATTATTTAGGAATTATTTCATGGGCCCCGTACATTAAATAGTCTTACATCTATCTAGCCTTATGGCTTTGCATTGGCGGATAAAGAGGGTAATGTGATAGCGTAAAAGGGGTAGTTCAGGCCCTATGTGCCAACAATTTTTCTATAGATTGGTGTTCTCAGCCTGCCAATTCTTTAACCCCTTCCCGTCGTAAACAACTTTCAGATTTTAATTTTTGTTTTTTCCTTCCCCACATTCTAAAAGCCATAACTTTTTTATTTTTCCATCTATATAGTCCTATGATGGCTTGATTTTTGTGGGATGAGTTGTCGTTTTTCGTAAGCACCATTTATTGTGCCATATAATGTACTAGAAAACGGAAAAAATTATTTGTGGGGTAGAAAATGAAAAAAAAAACAGTGATTCCTCCATTGTTTTTTGTACTTCGTTTTTACGGAATTCACTGCGCAAACAAAACAACATATTAACTTTATTCTGTGGGTCAATACGATTACGGCGATACCAAATATATATAGTTTTTCTATATGTTACTACTTTTACAAGTAAGAAACTAAGTGTAAAAAGTTATATTTATTTTGTTTCGCCAAATTCCGAGAGCCATAACTTTTTTATTTTTCCGTCGATTAAGTGGTATGAGGGCTTATTTTTTTGCGGGATAAGCTGTAGTTTTTAATGATACCATTTTGGGGTACATGCGACATTTTAATCACTTTTTTTACGGCGTATACCGTGCAGGTTAAATAATGATATATTGTAATAGTTCAGACTATTATGGATGCGGCGATACTAATTATGTTTATTCATTTATTTTTTTACTATGCTCTAGGGGGAAAATGGGAATTTTTTTTTTAACTTTTAATTTAAATTAGTTTTTTTACATAAAAAAAACTTTATTTTACAAATTTTTACTTTTTTCTTATTAGTCCCCCAAGGGGACTTCAACCAGCGATCGTTGGATCGCTAACACGATATACTGCAATATTAATGTAGGAACATAAAGATGGCGGACCTGGGGGCCTTCATTAGGCCTCCAGGCAGCCATAGCAACCGTCACCACCCTGCAATTGCATTGCGGGGGTGCAATGAGCTGCTAGAGGGGGTCGCCCCCTCTTACTAACGATTTACATGCCGCAGTCTCTCTTGACCGTGGCATTTAACGGGTTAAAGGAGCTGGCTTGTTACTGTGAAGTTTCGGCTGTAACATACAGCTGACACTTGCATCGTATGGAGCAGGTACACTCAGTGAACCCGTTCCATACTCCCCTACCCGGCTATGATGTATGGATACATCAAATGTCGGGAAGGGGTTAAAGCAGCGAAACTGAGAGACCTTATCTATCCACATAGGAAATACGGCTGTTTAACATCTCTCCACTTTAAATGCATCAGCAAATTGACTTTTAAAGGGGAAAACAAATACACTGTGTTATGGCTAGTGCACGGCCTAAAGTGGGAGGGGTATGACAAAGGGGTTCAAAAAATAAAAAATAAAAATCTAAATTCCTGTGTCATGCACCACCCCCACTGGATCTGCATTAGGCGTAACACAATGGGATAGATGTATTAATAATAATGGTTTAAAGATGGAAGTGTTAGGCTAAAGATGCACCAAATTTTTCAATGACACGCTATTTGATAGATTTGGCGCATCTTGGTGCATGTTAGACTCCTTCCCTTTCTCTATATCAGCTAGTGGATGGTATACTTTAGACCAGTTTTTCGTGAATGCAATTATGGTCATATTCTAAGTAAACATGTCGCAAACATCAAATTTCTTTCTGGGGCACGCATTCATCAATTTAGCCAATAATATATGCGCCAAGAAAATAGCTGCACAAAACGCCAGAACCGAGGTGCAAAGACAATAATAAATTTGCATATTCACAGAATATGCCCTAAATGTCTGATAGATGAGGATTCCACCTCTGGGACCCGCACCTACTGAGAGCATGGGGCTTCCCGGACCTCAGTTCTGCCAGGTAAGCCAAAATCCAGGTAAAGATTAAATGAAGAGGTGACTGCACATGTTCAAGTCAATGGAATTAACAGAAAACAGCCAAGCGCGTGGAACCCCACCCAACATTACATTTATAAATTTCTATGATCGGAATACCCATTAATTTGTTCCCCTCATATGTTACAGGAGCCCACTTTTTACTATAATGTATGAAAAATCCAAATATTTTAGCCAACTTCTTCCATAAATTTTTATATTTCCCCACATCTGTCCATTATTGTATTTGCAATATATATCTGTTCCTACTAAAACAGCTACAGTCATCTCTTGGTGCTTCCTGACAGCCCCTTGTCCTCCATTTCTTTCCATGCTCTTAGTTGTTCCTCTTTTAACTTACACTCATTTCCTTATGACTTCTTTACATTTCTTTTTAGACTTTTTTACGAGTAAACTACAAAACTTTACAAATCAGTGATCGAGTGATGAAAGATTGCAGAACACTTAGAAGTTACACAATTTGTGACAGTTTTACAAAAACATGAAGAAAAGCATAGAGAATCGTTTCCGCTAATTTGCTAATTTATTTCAAAGTTTTTGTTTTTTTATGTCCAATGTATCAATAGGTTTCAGTTGCCCTCTGTTCTGCCAGGTGTCCGTTGCTTTTGATGGCTTAGCTTGTCATGCTATTCTACCCACTAAAAAAAATGGAAGCCTGATGGATTCCATTAAAGTCATGGGTATCCGTTAGGATCTGTTATGCTTTCATCATATGGATTCATCAGAAAAGGCAGCCTTAATGCAAATGTGAACAGAGCCTCAGGCCAGTTTCAGATGGGCATAACGTGAATTCATTTTAAAGTTAGTATTACGGCAGCAAGACTCTGGCTTCTCGCAGTTCTTCTGAACTGAACTCAGATTACTGTAGTGTTCCAACATGATTTAAGTTTAGTTCAGCTGCGGGGGGTCCGAGTCTTGCAGTCAAAATTTGAATGTTAACATGTGACCATTCTTCAAGTAAAAAAAAAAAAAACATGGTCCGCGCATTCAAAATTTGGCAGTGACCTACTGTTGCAAAGGATCATTTTTCAAAAATGAACATGAGAGTCCAAATACACATTTTGATTAAAAAGTAAAGTCACATTTGACAATGACCTCTTTAAAGTGGGTCCCTACTCCAAAAATATTTGCAGTACCGCATGGTGACCAACACCACCTCAACACAGCCGCTACAGAAGGAGCCACCCAGGAGCACCCCTGCTGCCGGGCTAAGCCCCCTTGGCTCTGGTCTACATTTGCCTCACAGGACCAGCACCACTGCAACCGAGACCAACACACAGCTCCACACGTATGGTCATAATATTCCCGTTTTACATAATTACAATACACACAACTTCAGTAAATACATTAATAAATAAAATACTTGGTCCAAATCCCTTTTGATTTGCATTTTTTTAATCTGTCAGCTTTCAAGCACTGTTACAAACTACGCCTACGTTTTTTTTGTTTTTTTCACAATTGCTCGTTAGATAATCATGTTCAATGCTTCATTTAATTTAGACAATTTTGTCTCACTCCTGCTATTAAATCAGCGAAGTGACAGGTTTGTGACAGTGTAAAACACCACAAGAGATGCTTTAGAATATTTAAAAATCATTAAACAAACAAACTAACCGGAACATTTAAGTTAATTACTGCAGTTTCTCCAAAGGTTGCAACCATATTAAAGCTCCATAGGTCCAGGAACCCACTGAAAGGTGTAACACAAGAAACCTTTTTAATTTAACCAGCCTTATAAATTTGTTTATAATTGAAATGACGTGCTTCAATCATTCTATAGATTGCCTTCATTTTGTAAATAGTCGTGAAAAAAGTTACAATTTTGCCAAAGTGAATTGACTTGAATTGCGTAAAGTTACAACACACCTATGTGTCAACCCCTGAAACAATGGGTGACAGAACAGGCTGTAAATTCTGAATAGCCTGTTTCACATAAAGTGTGTTTTATAGAGCAGGTGCGCCTCCGTTTATCGATATTGTAAAGGAATGAGATCATGCCTGCAATAAAAAAAGAAAAAAATCTATTAATTAAAAATGTGATAAGCTAAATAAAACGGAATGGAGTCTTTAATAAATCTATATGGCGTTTTGCATCAAGTTATTTATACTGAATGCCAAAGTATTCCAAAGTGTATTATACGAGGTGGAAGAACATTTCAAGGAAAAAAAAGAAAGTCTTTTTGGAATTGTAAAAGTTGAACACCGGATTTTGGAATCAAATTAATAAGAATGGCTTAAACAGCCAAAAGTATTTTGTACACCTATTAGGATATGAATGGGAAAACTTATAAATAGGATATCCTGCAAGAGGTTTTATTACTGATTTCCTTTCGGGGAAGATGGTATTGTTCAATGCTACAATGAATAGGGAAAAGGGTGTAAAATAAGACAAGGCGTGTGACACACATTCTTCAAAGACTAGACTTCTGAGGAGTATTTTGTGTTTTCTTGCATAGAAAGTCCTGACTATTTATAGGTATTGTAACATAAAATCTGTAAGATATGATTTTCTTCTTCCTCAAAAGGCCTCTTGGCATAATGTTGTCTTGATTAAGTGAAAGATCTCTGAGAAGGTTTTTTTTTTTTTTGGATACACCAGTACTTTGTGACTAGGCAACATGTACAGCTCTTGAATAAAGAATGGGTGTACAAAATTGCACAAAAGTATATATAAAGCAGACTTGAAAGAAAAAAATGCTCCTCTGTACGGGCGCTCAGGTGTGAATAGGATGATATTTCCACGAAATCGTCAGAGTTTAAACAACGATTTTTTTCGATATACTGTTAAAACAATAAATAGACTGTGCTGCAACGCGTTTCAACCACGCACTGTGGTCTTTGTCAGGCATAACTAGATATGCCTGACGAAGACCACAGTGCGTGGTTGAAACGCGTTGCAGCACAGTCTATTTATTGTTTTAACAGTGTATCGAATAAAATCGTTGTTTAAACTCTGACGATTTAGTTATTCAAAAACCACGAGGAAAATAATTCCTAAGATGAATTCACTCGATGCGGTTATGGCTCCAGAGGCAAGCACAGTGTGATCAAGCATCTACAAGCTACAAAGTCAAGTTGTACTGGCGACATTGCACAACTTACTAAGGTGAGCTCTATTCCTACCAGTACCTATTGTTTTTCTAGATCTGAACAATATCACCTTAGAGGAGCGTTTATATTAAACTAATATAAAAAATGTAACAAAATATATTATATACCAAATAGAATATGAAAATATAATATAATAATAAATTAAAATAAAATACAGAGAATGGTGAGATCAGCAGCACATCACAGTACCCAATATAATATATGGGATATAGTTCCTCAGATAATATATGGACAGTGCCGAGCTCCAGACTCTCCAGCTCCACCATACCAGAAGAAATACAAAAATGTGCTAAACTCGTTTCTGATCCTAAAAAGCTGAGGAAGTTTATTCACTAAAATATTGTGACATTGCAACCCTAGGAGTACGACCCACACTAGGGTAGATACGGCATAACGTTTTGATTAATAACGCTACCCAGCTTTTCAGGAGCCAAAAACAGTGCAGCGTTTTTTTCTATTTCTTCTTAAAGCCAGTATCACACACACAGTTTTGATGCAGTTTTTAGTTTGATTTTTTGATTTTTCGAAGCCAGATGTGGATCCAATGGGAAGGAAATGTAAAAGAAAATACTGATGTATCTCCTGTTTTTGTGTTCACTTCGGTGCTTGGCTAAAAAACGGAGCCAAAAACGGCATCAAAACTGTGTGTGGGATCCTGGACTAAAGTAAGATAGAACATTAAATGTCTACAAATTATGTTGCTTTAAAAGTCCTGCAAGGCACTCACTACAATAAGTAAATCTCAGGCATTAGATGGGTTATCCAGGTTTAGAAAAACCTGGGGGCTGTCATCCAAAAACAGCGCCACATCTCTCTATGGATTGTGTCTTGTATTGCAGTTTAGCTCTATTGAAGTGAATAGAGTTGAACTGCGCGACCAGCTTTAAAGGGATTGTCCACTACTGGACAACTGATGACCAATCCACCGGATAGGTCATCAGTACATGATCTGTGGGGGTCCGACACTTGGACCCTGCACCGTTAAGCTGCTCCGGCTGCCTCTGAGCACTGGACGTCTATGATGGAAGCAGTTGGTTCCGGCCACTGAATAGCGGCAAGCTTCCGTACTGCAACTCTGCTCCTATTCGAGTGAATGATCGCTATGCTATGTATAGAGCCAACTGCATGTACATAGCATAATGGGTCATAACATCTGGTGCCTGGAAATAGCCGGAGCAGATTAACGGTGCCGGGTCCGAGTGTTGAACCCGCACCGATGATATACCGATGACCTATGCGGTGGATAGGTCATCAGTTGTTCAGTAGAGGACAACTCCTTTAAGATTGTTCCAAATTTTAGTTTTTCATTACATTTTCTTATAACATTTTCATAAAACAAGTTTTATGTTTATTTAACGTACAAAAAGAGAAGAATAAAGACACAAAACTAGTGGTGGAAATTTGTTTACGGAATTATTCATAGTTATTTCAAGGTCTGATCTAATATTATCCCATTGAGTCTGCAGACAGCTTGCTCTTGATAATATGGCTAGCCCTGGAAGAAATCAGCCTCCACGATCAAAAACCCACAATTTTCTTTTCCTTTAAATAAGAATTGTATGTCCTGAAAACGGCATATTAAGCCAGCAGAATGTTAACTGCAAGGTAAGAGTGTTGTTTTATACCCTCAGTAACCAGACCAATTATCTGTAAAGTTTTTTCATATTTAATGTATCCCCAGTCTCTCTTCACCATCTGCCCTTCCCCCCTTCTAACATTGTGGAATTTTTATGAGATACGACAAAAATGGGCACTTTCCTTATTACCATCTCACTGTGGAAATCAAATATGCAAGGAAAGTAGTGTATATACTAATTAGTGCTGAATTCATAATTACTGTGTTCATTGATGGAGATACATTTGAATACATTCAGCCCCTTTGGGAGCAGAGCAGGCTGTCCGGAATAGTTTGAAAAAATGCCCTCAGCTTCTTTTCTTCTTGAAATTAGGGATCTGTGGCATACAGTAATGTATAAGACGAAGATTCAAAGTACCCGCAATTTCTTTAAATATAATTAATCAAGTGAAGCATGTAACCTAATGAATGTATTTGATATAAGCTACTGTTCAAATACAGATTTTATCTCTCCGTCTCTCTCTCTCTACTGGAATTTCTAAAGGGAAGGATGGGGGTATCTGGGATTCTTGTTTAAAAGCTTACTCTTCATGTCTTGAAGGATGTCAACAGTCTGCATGCTTGTCAAATTACAAACTGACACACAGCCACAATTTTTAATTGCTGGAAATTAATAACCATTAGGATTTACAGAATATTGGGAAAGAATAGAAGTAGCTATATAATTCTTCAAGATTTCCGGTAGATAAATAAAAATGTAAAGCAGAATGACACAAATATAATTGCAGTTAATTAAAAAATAAATGAATTCATTTATTTATCCATTTCTTTTTTTTATTGATAAATCATTTATTTTTAGATTTTGTATTCCTTTTTCTTATTTTTTATTTTGATCCAACACAGATGATTCTGAAAATGATTTACTACAATTAGGTGTAACTCTAGGTAGAAAATATTTAGGTTTTGGCAATATGGGTCCGTTTTAAGGCTGCCACACCCAGACCCCAGTGGTTCTACTGAACTGAACTTAGATCAATTGTTAATCATTTTGCCCCATTTCAGTGCCGCCACCCAGCTCACAGCTGCGGCTCTCTGCACACAGCCCCTCGGGTTTCCATGACAACGAGTCTGCTCTGATGACGTCACGCAATCGATAGCTTTAAAAGGGAGGATCTCCCTGTGTACTGTTGCCTGTGAATAAGGTTACCTATATTTCGACCCTGACTCTGACCCTGACCTTGACTTTAGCCTTGCATCTGAATTTTCCCTTCATCTTCGTCCTTTTGTCGTACTTATAAGACGACCTCCTGGGTTTGACTCTTGGTCAGTCTTCTGGTTACATTTCTGTCTGCTCCTCTGGCTTGTCTCATCTTAACCACTTGACCCTTGGCTTCACCTAAACTCTGATTCCGCATCACTCCCAAGATTCTTACAGTGCAACCGCCACCAATTGGTGAATACCAGGTATTCCGCTGTAATATATGGACAGCAAGATTCCTCTTTTTACGTCCATCTGAAATTGGACTTTGTTTGGGTCAGTCTTAATTTTCACCCCCAAAGACTTAGTTGGAGACATGTAATCTGGAGATTTTTAACAATTTTGTCTATTACATGGCACCCTCAGTGCTGGCATGGAGTGATATGACAATCCATGTGGTTATTTGTATAAAAAAAAATGTTAAGGATGCTTACAGCTGTGATGGCAAAGGCTGATGAAGAATTTTGCTCATCTAAAAGTAGTTAGCCATAAACCATTGGAGTTTTCTTGATGCCATCACTATGAGAAATTCTTGACCTTGGTACAAATATTTCTGAAAATGACAAAAAATTGCATGTATGTATATGTTTTGTGAAATCATGTCTTCCTATTCACAACTGGCCACTGTGATTTTAACACCTTCCCCCTGCTTGCATTCTGGGCCCTAATGACCAAGCCATTTTTTACGTTTTTCCATTGTCACATTCGAAGAGCTATAAGTTTTTTTATTTTTGCGTCGACATAGCTGTATAAGGTCTTGTTTTTTGCGGGAAAAGTTGTACTTTTTAATAGCACCATTTTGGGATACATATAATTTATTCATTAACTTTTATTAACTTTTTTTGGGGGGGGATAGAAGAAAACCTGAAATTTCACCACACTTTTTTTGCACCCTAAATCTACGTTGTTTACCGTGTGGTATAAATAACACAATAACTTTATTCAACGGGTTGTTATGATTGCAAAGATACCAAATTTGTATAGTTTTACTACTTACACTGTAAAAACACTTTTTTTTCAAAATTATTTGTTCTTCAGTCTCCATATTTGAAGAGCAATAACTATTTTATTGTTTCGCCAATGCAGTTGTATGAGGGCTGTTTTTTGCGGGACGACTTGTAGGTTTTTATTGGTACCATTTGAGAGTAGATGCGACTTTTTGATCACTTTTTATCACATTTTTTTAAAGTAAGGATTAACAGAAAACAGCAATTTTTCCATTGTTTTTTATTTTATTTTTCACCGTGCGGGTTAAATAATATAACAGCTTTATAGTCGGGGTAGTTACGGATTCGGCGATACCAAATATGTGTAACTTTTTTGCTTTATTGCTTTTTTAATAGTAAAGCAGTTTGTAAGGGGAAAAAGTGAGTTTTTTTCAAAAATTTTTTATTAACTTTATTCAACTTTTTTTTTATTTTTATACTAGTCCCACTAGGGGATTTTAATATGCGATCTTCCGATCGCTATTATAATACACTGCGATACTTTTGTATTGCAGTGTATTACTGCCTGTCCGTTTAAAAACGGACAGGCATCTGCTAGGACATGCCTTTGGCATAGCCTAGCAGGCATTCACTACTGGCAGATCTGGGGGCCTTTATTAGGCCCCTGCCTGCCATCTTAGATACAGACACTCGGTAATCTTATCGCCGGGTGTCAGTGGGATTAGAGGGAGCTCCCTCCCTCTCTCCAAACCACTCAGATGCGGTGCACGCTATTGAGCACCGCATCTGAGGGGTTAAACGGGTGAGATCGATACTAATATCGATCTCACCCGGTCGAGCAGGGACGCTCCCAGCCCTCAGCTACCTCTGGCAGCTGATAGCTGGGAGATTTGACAGCTCCCCGCTCTGTTTACTTTACTCTGATGCAGCGCCATGGAATGGCGGTGCTGTAGAATAAAGCCCACTAATGACCGCCGTGAAAAGGCTTATCGGCGGTCATTAAGGGGTTAATCATTAGAAATGTGATACAATTGTCCTAAAAATAACTTTTTGGTGTACTTGACATTGTCCACATTAAATATATCATTATCACTGGCTACAACACATAGTTTCTGCAGCAACAGTGAACAGTTTGATATTGGTAAATCAGGTTGAGCTTTTGAAGCTATATGAAAGTCAAGTTCTAGATGTGTTCACAATGCCACAGTACTTTTAAGTGTAAAGTTTGAAAGGGTTGTCTAATGAGCTCAGCCAACTGGTGTGGTTCCAAGCAAGTTGACCCTCAATTTAGACCCAACTCCAGGTGTGGGGTAATATATTTGAAAATACATATTGTAACATCTATGGCCGAGGGCCGTCGTTCAGACTTACCCTCTGACGGCCCCGGCCATGGACATCTGTCTTCCCGGCGACATCTCCCTCCAGGGAGACGCCGGCACTCACTTCTGGGTTCTCGGACTGGTTCCCGCAGGGCGCGCACATGGCCTTAAAGGGCCAGTATGCGTCCAGCTGTCATCGCTCAATAATTAGCCCAAATGGCTGCTGGACTATAAAAAGGGGCTCTACCCACTTGATCCTTGCCTGAGCGTTGTTGCACACCTAAGTTTGTCTTGCAAATGGTCTCCCAGTGTTTTCCAGCTCCCAGTGTTACCTGTTCCTGCTGCCTGTACCCTGTATCCCGTGCTATCGTATCTACAGTGAAAGTCAAGTCATGTCTTCCGCTGCATCCACGGTGCCACCTGCTGTGAAAGTCAAGTCGTACTTCCGCTACTGTCTACATTGCCTCAGGTACCCATTCTGGACTATAGACATTGTTTTGTACCTTGTTGGCAAGCTGCTACCCTGCTATGCGGTACGGCCCAGTGGGTCCACAACCTGCGCCGTGACCCATACATATCTTAGTAGGGAAAAAGGCATGTTCCTCTCTTTCCAGTGGCCTGTTGTTCCCCATTCCCTGCCTGCATGCTTTCTGTAAATGATTAGAAGCCTTCTCAGTCAAAAAATCCCCAAAAATCCATCTTCAGTAAAAAGTCAATAGTAGCCAGGAGAGGAGGGGGATGTAGCTTCTGTGTTTCTATGACACTGCATTCTATTAGGCAGAAAAAAGGAAACTTGATCCAGCAATGAGTTTAAAAGGAAGTAAGACTTCCGGTTCCGGAACACACACATGACCAGACGCGGGTAGAGAGAGCTCCAGTCACCCGACTCAGAATAACGGGGTCCCAAGGATCTGACTTCCAACCACAGTCTATTGGTCGATAACATTACTTACCGGCTTTTCTCCGGCGTATGGAGAGATGCCTGGTGAAAACCGACACCCCAGGCATAACTTCGCAGGCCCTGCAGAACGAAGCCAAGCTGCAGCTGGGTAAAATGGTGCCTGAACCAGCCAGGAACACGAGGAGCATGAGCTCGTGCTCAGCATCACAACCTCCTCTGGTGCAGCCAACTGTGGAAGAAGGTGAGCTTGACACACTCCTTCACAATCTGTACTTTTCGTGTAAAACTTTGGCCATAGAAGTGGCTAAACTTATAGCCCCAGATATTACAGCTTCTTTGGAAGCGATGGATTCGGCTCTTTTACATCAACTACAGTCACTCATACGGAACGTATCACTGATTTAGACCAACGCCTCAATTTGGTGGAGGATGAGCTGGCAGGGGCACGAGCAGAGGTAAAGCAGTTGATGGCCTCTAATTGACAGCTTGTAGACAAAGTGGATGACCTGGAAAACCGCTCGAGAAAAAGCCACCTGCGCATTATTGGTCTCCAAGAATCTATACCTGCAGGACAGTTGCTTAAATTGTGTGAAGTGGAATTTCCTCGCTACGAGCGGAGAGAGCTCATATAGAGGTTGAGAGGTTCTGCCCAAGATGGTGGTCAAGCAAGACCACGGCCTGTCATTGTAAAGTACTTGCACTATGTGGCTAAAACAAATGTGCTACAGGCTTATCGTCGATCCTCGGCACAAGTGAGAGTACAAGGCCACAGAATCTTATTGTTTGGAGACTACTCTGCTGATGTTACACGCAAGCATCGTGCTTTTAGCACGGTTTGTTCTATTTTAGTACAGAAACACATTCGCTTTTCCTTACTGTTTCCCGCCATCCTCAAGATTTTTGAACCAGGTGGTGGGGTGGATTTGTTTTCTTCTCCGGGTGACGCGGCTAAATTTGTGGAAAGCTTACCTCGGGTCAGTGATGGAGACCTTCAGCCACACAGATAGACTGCCCTGCAGGGGTCGTTCCAGAAACAGGAGTTCCAGGAAGGGTCTTACTTCTTCTTCCCCAGACTGAAGGGAGATGTCCATGCGGTGAAGGAAAGGGACATACGCATTCTCAAGTTTCTCATTGTTTGAGTCTAATTTGTATTACCTAAATTCTAAATTGATTTTTATTTTGTAACTGCAATGTACTGGCATAGATCTATATGCCAGTACATTAGCCTGTTACTGATTGTACACAGGCAGTTGCTAGGGCATACCTCAGTATGCCCTAACAACAGGAAATATGTTCAGACAGCCCTGGGGTCCTTCAATGGACCCTGGGCTGTATGGCCATATGATTTGTGGGCTTTGATCGAGTCACAGTTATTTTCTGTGACGCGATCAATGTGCAGTCTCCCCTCTTTGAACGCCGCGATCAGCTGTCATCGCGGCGTTCAAAGGGTTAACAGCGGAGAGAAGATGTTTCTCTCCTCTCCGCTGTCAGAGCAGGGCCGTGGCTGTGTATTACAGCCGTTGCCCCGCTCTCGATCGCGCGCACAGACGCGCGCAGAGACGGCTGTCACACAGGACGAGTATGCTCGTCCTAATGCGCGAAGTGCTCGCCGCTCAGGACGAGCATACTCGTCCTGTGTCGGCAACCAGTTAAAGCTAATACCAATAAGTTTTATAACGAATCTAGTTGTACTCTTCGCATGAAATACAATGCATACATTGCAACTCCTACATTAGCGCTTAGAGATGGCTGGCTTAAGGCCAAAGCTGACTTTGAACTGTGGCTAGATAGAAGGGAAAGATTTCAGAGAGAACAAACAACTGCACATTTTTTTAGATATGGTAATAAAACGGGTTCGTTTTGGCCAGATTGGCGAAAGGGCAATTTCGTCCGACTCATATAGGGAGTATGAGAGATGGGAAAGGTGATTTGCAGAAAGATCCAAAGTTAATCAATTCCATACTGGGAGATTACTACACTGCCCTATATGCAAGCGACACTTCAAATGTGGAGGAGGGTAGATCGTTTTTGGACGCTTTGACGTTACCTTCACTCTCGGATTCAGATAGGGTTTCATTGAATGCTTTGATTACGGAACAAGAGATACTATCAACCATTAAATCCTTGTCGAATAACAAGCGCCAGGGCCAGATGGTCTTTCTAGTGACTTTTATAAAATGATGCGGGAAGAAGTCACGCCTCTTTTATTGCCAGTTTACAACCATATGTTACTAAATAAGGAATTCCTAAAATCGGGCAATGTAGCATATATTAAAGTTCTGTATAAAGAAGGAAAAGATCCGACTGACCCAGGATCATATCGCCCAATATCTTTGATTAATCAGGATGTTAAAGTATTATCAAAACTATTGGCCGATAGGCTAGCTCAGTTTCTCCCTGATCTGATTGGGCTACACCAAGTGGGTTTTATTAAAGGGAGATCAGGGGTCAAAAATATACGTACAGTTCTTGCGGTACAAGATACATTAAAGTCTACTAACATTGTGGGACATGGTTCTCCAGCACCTTTAACGCTAGACGCCGAAAAAGCTTTTCATAATGTGCACTGGGATTGGTTGGGTTTAGTTTTAGACCGTTTTGGGATTCAAGGATTGTTTCGGAATTATTTAGAGGCGCTATATTTAGCCCAACAAGCTAGGGTGTTTACCACGGGTTTCTTATCAGCTTCGATTCACTTAAAGAAAGGAACGAGGCAAGGTTGTCCCATTTCCCCACTGTTATTCGACTTGGCATCGGAACCATTGGCAAGACATTTTCTGTCCTCCAATGATTATGATGGTATACTGGTAGGTAGTCAGGAAATCAAATTGACTTGCTTTGCTGATGATCTTTTGTTATTTTTAAACTCACCTGGGGATCATTTGGGGAGAGTACTGGAGAAGCTACATTATTTTGGAACATTCTTAGGCTATAAAATTAATGCGCTAAAGAGTCAACTACTCTATTTGACGGATTCAAGGACAAGACCACCATTACATACGACAGTAGATATAGCCAGATCTCATATAACATATCTAGGGATTAAAATAGGTAAATTGCCCTCTTCATTGTATAAGCTTAATTATTAACCCCTGTTTGAAAAAATTCATAAGGAGTTACATCGATGGTCGTCACTGCCATTGTTTTAGTTCGGGGAAGCTGCTCTCTTAAAAATGATAAGTTTTGCTCGCCTTCTTTATCCCATGCAAACTATACCTTTACTGATAAAACCTTTATATAGTCAAAAACTGCAGTCTGCATTCTTACAATTCTTGTGGCAGAAGAAAAGACCGCGGATTGCATATAAGAAATTGGCACTGCCTAAGTGTGAAGGTGGTATACAGTTGCCACTTGTCCATTATTATAATCTAGCGGCAATCTGTAGGCACATAGGAGATTGGCTGCATAATACCAATTTGTATTCTAATGTCCCGTTGGAACAGACTCTGGTGGGATCGGTTCCTTTGTCAGCCTTATTACACTTGTCTTATGCTCAGCTTCCTAGTAATGTTAAAACAAGTCTACTGCTTAAAGATACTATCGGTGCTTGGAAGGCGACACTGTATGGCCTTCCTTATAGCCGTTCTAAATTTTGGCCGTTGTGGGATAATACACTGTTCCCGCAAGGATGTCAAAATAAATTATTTTCTCAGTGGAAATCTGAGGGGATCAATGTCCTGGGTCGTCTCATGAATGTAGAGGAGGGGAGGTGGCTTTCATGGCAGGAATTTTCTAGTAAATATAATTTGGGAGATAACCAAAATTTGCAATATGTTCAGGTGACAGAGTTTTGTAACACCAAAGTCCGCAATATTGCAGCAGTGGAGATGCGGGGAGCATTTGATGGGACGGTGCCGCAGAGCGCTATGGGAAGAACTCAAGTATATATGGCAAGCTCAGAAATGCCTATCTCAACTCTTTTAGCACTTCTTGTTTCCGAACGTGGGTGGTGGAGCTCGATGACCCTGAAATTTCAAGTAAAATTCTGGAGGGATTGGAGAAAGTGAGAAAGGCAATGGTGAATGAGCAGTGGCATGAGATGCACTTTCGACTTATGCATAGAGCAACATATGCTTTTAATTTCTCTTATAGAGACGCCCCAGCACACTATTTGCGTAGCTGTCCTAAATTTTACTTACACAGAGCCGATCTGTTACATGGAATGTGGCATTGCCCAAAAATAAGGGACTTTTGGAACATTTCTTTACAATTTATTGAAGGGGTGTGATTTTGCCCGCAGTTCCGCAGGCGGTGCTGTTTCACTATATACCTTTAGATCTTGATGTGGGTGGGCCGCCTCTATTGGCTCTTACGTCACTGGTTGCAGGCTTCTGTTCCGGAGCTCACGGAGGTACTGACTACTCTCAAAACATTATTGCTGTATGATAAATTAGTATTAGAACGACATCCACAAAAATCCACAGAGCAGTTTTTCAAAACTTGGCGTACATTTATTGAAAAGCATTATTCTATGGCTGAGATTGGGGTATTAATGCATACATTTCAATATACATCATGGTATAATCTGCAGAGTGTTCAGGGCACTCTGGGCATGTTACAGAGCAGTTAGGAGATTGATCACCAAGATGGATGGGTTCAGGGTGTGTGTGGGGGGGGGGGGTGTTGGGAATTGTATTGCAATTGTTCATTTACATGTGTTTTACTGATTACAAGTAAAAAAAAAATTACTTTGGAGCTGGAATACACTGTTGTATGATATGTATTGTACTGAATGTGTTGTACACATTATTTACATGTGTGTGTTCTGGTTCTGAATAAAAATTATATTTAAAAAAAAAAAAAGGAAGTAATATTCCAACTTTATTCCAAATGTATTAAAAAGTCCATATACAATGTGGTGGATGCATCAGATAGGAGGCCTAGGCGTTTCAGGCAAGTCACTTGTACTTAATCATGGCATGTTGCAACACGACATGAGTAAGTACAAGTGACTTGTCCGAAACGCGTAGGCCTGCTATCTGATACATCCATCCCTTTGTATATGGACATTTTAATACATTTGGAATAAAGTTGGAATATTACTTCCTTTTAAACCCAGCGCTGGATCAAGTTTCTCTTTTTCTCCTTTGTTCTTCATCGTGTGCTGCCACGAGGATCCGTGTGCTGTCCGGGCTTGGACATAGGATCGGTGAGCTGGAGGATTCCTCCCGCATTTATTACTACATTCTATTAGAATGGTTGCTGAAGTGGAGAGACATCTGATTGGCTCAGAGTGTGCGCACAGCACTATGGAATGTATGGGCAGCAAGAAACAATAGCAAAGTAAGGGCAAACGTCGTACTAGGAGGAGTTGGCTCAATCAAAAGCAATGCAGGAAAAGTTGCATTTACAGAAGTCATGCAAAAGGATCCAAAAAGACCCAAAAATTTGCATGTTAGACCAAGTTTCTGGCTACACTAGTAATTGTAATTACTTTTTTAATAATAGGTACACATTAATTCTAAGTAAAAAAAAATAGACGTTTAACAGATCAGTGAATAAACAGAACATTCACAAACGTATTTGCACATTTCTTAAAGCCGAAATATTGTAAACTAATGGCAGTTTACAAAACCAAATTTTGCATACACGAGTATTTTATTTCCATTTGATCACAGCTGATTCTTAACAACGAATGTCTGTATCCAGCATCTACACGCCATGTTTAACCTCTATTTTCACTCTTATTTCTGCCCTCTTTCTGACCCTCAGGCCAGTAAAGTAATTTGGATATCGAACTTTGCCTGAGTGTTAATGATGAAGCTCTGGGAAGTTTTGCCTGTAATGAGGCACCATACAGACGGAAGTACCAGTTGGGATTTCTATTACAGCCATATGTGACTCCGATGTTGCATGCATTAACATACGGTGGGTCAGGTTAACATATGTACACTGAAAAATGACTAATGACTTATCACACTGATGTTATTTTTGGACCCTCTTCCTTGTGCGCAATCTTTCAGAAAGGAACAAGTAAAAGCAGTTTATGAATCCTCAGTCTTGGTTCCCTGTGAAGAAGCAGAAAAGTTAAACCATATGCTGAGCAGGGAGAGGAAGGAAAATTAAAGCATATTGGAAAAAAAAAACAGCATGGGGGCATCGCCATCCGGTAGTAACTAGCCAAAGGGGATGAATGCCCAGCAATGTCCCTCTTCCTGGCAGACAGCAGCATGCTTGGATGACAGATGCTACCAGCTTTGTCCCACAGGCTAAATTTGGTGCCCTTTGTGCCACTGATACAGAGATGGCTGCAGGGGCACCAAAATTAGATTGGCAGAATGCAGAAAGTCAACTTTCTAATGCCATCAATTCGGGATGGAGAAGACAGGTATTAGCTCAGGGACTTCCGTGGTCCCCACATGCCATTAGTTTCCTTTACAGCTGCACTGGGTTCCGGATTATGAATTTGCCACAGTTGGTCATTCATCAGTTTCTCGTCCGCACTCAAGCACAATCCAACAACAACAAAAAGAGCCCATCACACGGCTCAAACTTCAACAGCGCATAGCTGAAATCCCAGTTATCAGCAGATATACATTTCATCATGTGCCTACGACTAGGTGATGAAACAGATTATAAATTATACAGATTCCTGTAAACTAATCATTTATATTCTCAATGCTGGGCTCCATAGAAATGAGCCACTTCCTTACTTTTCCCTGTTAAACAGGAAATCTTTCAAAACTTGGCAGTGGAGTTTTGGAATTACCTGTGGAAACATATTGAACAAGGTCATATGTAGAGGTCAGCTCCGTCAGACACGGTGTCACAATCCTTGCATCCACAACTGTAATTTGTTTTTCTAACAGCTTTTTTTTCTCCTCCAGGATATGTAGCTGCAGAGACCTAAACCTATAAATTGTGAACTTTACATGATGGTTATTGTTTAGTTTCCTTATTTATTTATTTTTTTCAGACACAAATCCCTTCTGTAACATTTCTGTGGCCAGTGAAAAAAAAAGTATAAATAAAATTAACCAGGTATCATCGCTTTACATTTTTACACCTCTATTTTAACTACTTAATACATTTATATGTTTAAATTATTTTTTGTCTTGTGCATGTCTCCATTTGAATTAATTCATTGTTTTTATACTTTTTAATCTTTATTTCTTTTCCTATTGCCTGCACGCCGATTTTCGCAGCGTTTTTCACAAGCGGTCATCGAGCGCCACTGGCAAAAAAAGCCGCAAAATATGCTTTCTCTGCCTCCCATTGATGTCAATGGGAGGTCAGAGGCGTAAACACCCGAAGATAGGGCATGTCCCTTCTTTTTCCTGCTAGCCAGTTTTTCCGCTCACGGGAAAAAAACGCCTCCGCCTCCCATTGAAATCAATGGGAGGCATTTTTGGATGTTTTTTGGCACGTTTTCCAATGCGGTTTCCGCGTCAAAAAACGTGTCAAAAAACTCTGTGTGAACTGACTATTTTTACCTTTTTCTACCCGTATTATGTGTTTTTTATTTTAATACCACAATACAAAAATAATAAATACAAGAAAAAAAGACATAGAACAACAGAAAACACATATCTGCAAATCTGTATATTTTTTTTTCTTTCAGTTATTGTAAAACTAAAAACTCAATATACGGCCCTAATATCCACAGTCTAATTATGATGGACTTCTAGCCGTTTATCAACATTTTCCAAATTCCCATTGCTTAAGGTGATGCACTTTTGTTTAGTTGTTATCTAAAATGTGCAAATCTGGTCATATGATTTCACACACTATGAATTAATGGGATTGAACTTCATAGAATGACCTGCAAATGTTCTTTTAATCCTATGCAGATCAAGCAGATAATTCTCTAGTTATAGAGAATATAAAAGTATATAACCCACAAACTTGCATTAATCTTTGCAAATGAGGGCAAATTTGATTATTACAAAAGATAAAGAAAGTATAAAATTATCCTTCTGTAACAATAACAAAAAAAAATCATTAAAGAAAAGATAAAAAAAAATAAAAGAAATGGTAAAAACCAGGATTATAAAACGTAATGCCCATGACAGAGCTGTGTACACGGAGCCTGTACAGAGGCACACGTAGTCCCCATGACTCCACTCAAAGTAGTGGTAGGCACTCAGTGTGGCACCTCCACAAGGGCATTATTAAAGAGAATACTGCATCAGATGGCACATGCCACAATTTATCTATGAATCTGTTTTGTTTAAAATAGGGCGCCATAGGAGTTGTACTATGGTTGTGTGTCTGTCTTTGGTTGAATTGGCCGAAGGAGGCCTGCGGATTGATCTGCTCTATTCGCAGTGAGAACAAGACTAGCTAAGAACTAACTTTATTATTTTAAGAGGCACTATTTTTTTGTGGGGAGGCACTTAAAGGGCATTACCACATCACTACTGTGTGGGGGCACTAAGGGGACATTACTGCTGTGTGAAGGGCACTAATTTGGCATTATTACATGTATGGGGGGACCTAAGTGAGCATCCTTACTGTGTGTGGACACTAAGAGGGTATCATAACTATGAGGGTGCACTAAGAGGAATTCTTACTGTTATGTGACACTAAAGGATCATCATTACTGTGTTTGGGCACTATTACTGTGTGCCACACAAAGGGAGCCCTATGAAAGTATGTGGGGCACAAAGGGGGTACCATTACTTTGAGGAGGCACAAAGGGGCATTTTTATATCCTTTCTGTTTGGGGGTGCTAATGGGGCATTCTTACTGTGTGGGAGCACTAAGGGGGTCATCATTACTGTAAAGGTGCACTAAGGAGGCATCAATGAAGTGAGAGGGTAATAAAGGGGAATCATTATTGTGTGGGGGCACTATGACTGTGGGCCACACAAATAAGGCACTATGCAAGTGTGTGGGGCAAAAAAGGGAACAATTAATGAGAGGGGGTGCTAAGGGGGCATAAGTGCTATGAGGAGGGCACTAAGGGGGCATCTTTTATGTGTGGGGGCACTAATAGGGTATTCTTACTGTGCCAAGGCATTAAGTGGGCATCCTTACTGTGTGAAAGGCACTAAGGGGGCATCATTACTGTGGGGGCATACTAAGGGGGCATCATTACTGTGTGGGGGCACTAAGGAAGCATCATCCCTTTAAGGGGGCACTATTACTGTGTGCCACACAAAGACGGCACTATGAAAGTGCGTGGGGCACAATGCGATACTATTGCTGTGAGGGGGCACTAAGGTACTGCCATTACTTTGAGGGGTCACTCAGGGGGCATCCTTACTGCATGGGAGAGGCACTAAAGAGGTATTCTTACACTGTGTGGGCACAAATGGGGCATCCTAAATGTGTGGGCGCATTAAGTGGGCAGCCCAAGGGTATGTTCACACGGGCTATTTTTGGGCGTTTTTCATGCAGTAAACGGCCAAAAATGGCCAAGAAATCGGAAGCAGAACGCTTCCAAACATCTGCCCATTGATTGCAATGGGAAAAACGGTATTCTGTTCTGACATGCCATTTTTTTGCGCGGCCGTTTTGAAAAATGGCCGCGTAAAAAAACGGCCGCGAAGAAGTGCAGGTCACTTCTTGGGACGTTTTTGGAGCCGTTTTTCATTGACTCTATAGAAAACAGCTCCAAAACCGTCCGTAAAAAAACGCAGCGAAAAACGCAGCGAAAATCGTGACTGGCTTAAAAAAGTTTTGAAAATCAGGAGCTGTTTTCCCTTGAAAACAGCTCCATATTTTCAGACGTTTTTGAGTTTTATTGAAATCTAAAGGTATAGGTTTCTAATCTGGTTCCATGCACTGTACTGTTTTCTTTTTCCCAAAATTCCCTGTTTACTGCTAAGGCAAATCTGTGGTGATTACTTACTCGTGTATGGACAATCAAAGAAGCTGGAAGTTTGACCAATGCAGCAATCCATAGCCAACAGCTACCTGGAGACTGTGAGGGCCATTTGAAAATGCAGAATGGGTGAAAACAGGAGGACTGTGGAAGGTTGGAACCACAGTGAGTGGTGAGACTGAATGTAATTGACTATATCCTTCCCACTGTATGGAATTATACGTACAAGTCCCCATGGAGAGCTCTGAGTCCAGATTTCTTATTATACTTCATTTTTTTTTCCATTACAGCAGGACTGGATGAGGGACTGGTGTTAAGAGCTATCGCGAGTGTCTTGCTCTATTTTGCTTACCTTGTATTCCTAAAAATTGAAAGGTATGGTATACAGCAGCAGTCCCCAACCTTTTTTAAACCAAGGACCAGTTTCATGCAAGACAATTTTACCACGGATAGGTGGGGGCGGGTGGAGGGGAGGGTTTCCGGTCAGTTCACACCTTGCGTAAATAATGCGGATTTTCCGCAACGGAATACTTTGCGGATAATCCGCAGCATCATACAGTAGCAGCAAAGTGGATGAGCTAGAAAAAATCTCATCCACACGCTGCGTAAATGATAAGGGGAAAATACGCTGAGAAATTGACATGAGGTGCAGAGTTTTATTTCGGAGCATGTCAATTGTATTTGTGGAAACGCTGCTTATTTTGTTGCGGGTTTCCCTCATTGAATTCAATGGGGAGGTAAACCCCACAACAAATGTGCAGTTTATACTTACTCAGAAGTCTAAACAGATAAAAACAAGGGGACATATAACACAAAAACACAGAAAAAGGCCATACTTACAAATGGACACAGACAGGTCAGAAACGCTGATGAAGGAGTGAGCGCAGGTGCTTTAAATAATAATAGTCACTCCCACTAGTCTTGAGGGGAGTGGTGTCTGGTGCATGGGAAGTGTAGTAAAAAATAATAAATTAATAGTGTATGTGCAAGTGATAATAATAGGTGTGAAATATAGGGGGCAGTAATGAGTAACGTGCATAAATAAAAATAAAAAATAAAAATGAATAATGGGGTGCCAGTGTGTGAAACATGGGGGGATAGAGTGTATGTCATGAGGCGCAGCGTGTTTACCCAGGTAGAAGCCTTGATAATTCATAGAGCGGGCTACCCTGCTTACTATGCCAAACAACAGCACACCATACTCTCCCAGCATCAAAGACCCGGCTGTGTCCAAAAGAAGCAAATATAAGTAAGAATCAAAAATACCTGGGGTATTAGTAATAATTTTTGCCAAAAGGACGCAAGCTCGCAATCCACGACAAGGATCCCCAGTCTTGCGAGTCCCTAACTCCCTAACTGGAACTAAATGTTCCTGATACACAAACCAAACAGATATAAACAAGGGGACATATAACACAAAAACACCAAAAAAGGCCATACTTACAAATGGACACAGACAGGTCAGAAACGTTTCTGACCTGTCTGTGTCCATTTGTAAGTATGGCCTTTTTCTGTGTTTTTTTTTTAACGTTTTTTTTTATTTACTCAGAAGTCTGTTTCATCCCAAGTGTGTGCTGCAGCCAATCACAGGCTGCAGCGGTCTCCTGGGATAAAACGTCATCCCAAGAGGCCAGCCTGCTAGCAGGGCGGCTGAATGCTCAGCAATTTTCCGCACCAGACATTCCAAGCGAAAAACTGCACCACAATTTGTTTTTTTTTGCCCGGAATTCCCTGCAGCCACCGGGGCGGATACCAGATACCGCAGCCGGGTAGCAAATGATCCACAGCCCGGTATTGGTCCGCGGCCTGGTGGTTGGGGAGCATACAGTACCTTTTTTCTACTGTATGTAATAGCACAGTCTGTTGCACTATTTCGTAATGAGGCATCCTGCAATATTTGTTTTTTTGCTGTACTTTTCTGATTGTCAAAAAGCAAGGGAAACCTGACAGAAAAGAATGGAAGCGTTAACAGAGCCTTAAAGGGGTTTTCCCATGAAGAACATTTATTAGGAAATATATGTATGATTGCGGGGGGGAGGGTACTGCTGGGTCCCCGACTGTTTACTGAATCAGGAGTACCCCATTCTTCCTCGTGAGGAGGCGTTTGAAAGGAGCATGGTTGAGCATGCCCACTGTCACTCCATTCAAAGTCTATGGGATTTATGAGATAGCCAAGCAGAGTTTCCGTCAGCCCCATAGACTAAATGGAGAGGCAACACATAGCTCAACCGCCGCTACATTCAATCTCCTCCTCACCGGGGGCCGTGAAGTGATGAGGAACAGTGTATAAGTAATAAATATTCTTAGTGGGGAAAACCCCTTTAATGATAAATAATATAGAATATAAAGGTGTATAAAGAGGTATTAATAATATGTTGTTATTGTGGGTGCAAATCCTCTTTAAAAGGCAAAGAATAGTGCATAGCCTCACAATGAAAGTGTTTAACGTGAACATCAATTTTTTTCATTTTAATATTTATTATATTTATTATATTACAATTCAGCTCGGTTCTATTTCCCATAGGAGTCTACACTAGAGATAGTAGAATCGCTTTGCCAGGTTTGAGATTCAGAACCACTCATCTCTAGTCCAAAAATATGTAAATTGAAGCATTATCACGCTCTACAATTTTACCAATTTAAGACCATATGATAGAACATCACAAATTCTTAGTTTTTTTTATTATTGAAAGCTCGAGACTCCGCTCTCTCTCAATTTTTTTCCTTAGCGTGCACTAGTATGTGGTTTATCGAAAGCACAATCCAAAAGAAGAAGAAAGGACCCCTGAATATTCTCTAACCCTCTGAGCTTGAAGATCCTGCAAGAGTCAGGGGTCCCTTTTTTTTAACTTGCTGCAGAATTTGCTGCGGATTTTGACCTCCCTATAAAAGACAATTGGGAAATTTCACAACAAATGTGCAGCAAAACCGCAGCATAAATTGACATGCTGCAGATTTATAATCCACGCCGCAGGTCAATTTAGGCACGTCTGGACACAGTCGGAAGAGCAGGAAGGCGTTTCTATGGCAGTGCCACCAGGGGTGAGTATAGTGTTGTTTTTTGCAGCGGTCAATCTGGCCAAATATATGCACCAAATTAAAGCACCATTTGGTGCGAATATTTGTCTGTATTTCCGTACGTGTTCAGTGTCCGACTTCAGCATATTCAACCCGTGTGCACATAACCTAATATTTCTGACATGACCAGGAGCTGAGATATCACTAATGTCTTGAATGTAAAAGCCGGGACTGATTTATTTCTGATCAATGGTTTTCCTTGAATTGGTTCAACTACTGTATTCTGAACTGCAGATGCCTAACAGAATTAATGGAATAAAGTTAAAGATGAGAGATGTGCCACGTTGGGCCTGCAGCCTATAAGATGCTGGGACAGAATCCCTGCGCCACTGCATCACGCTGGCCTGTGCAAGGGTCCCGCCCGGAAGCTGTGAAGTGCTATGTCTGTCATGGGAACGGGGCTATAGTATTCAATTATATCTGCATTCTTAGGATGCAGATACAATTAAATGTAGCAGGCGGGCTTCCCCATAATACCTTGCAGGCAGCCTTCCAAAAATTCACTATGGTTATCCCTCCCTCTAGCACAGCCAATCATAAGGGGTATAGGTGGATGACATTACTAATGCTGGATTGGCATCAAAGAGCTTGAACAGGGTTGGATACAGTCCTAGAAGACATTAGAAAAATAGAAATGAGTTTTCTGGGCAATCAGGAGACTTGTGAAATTATTCTGGACAAATCGAATCGGGCCTGAAAATAATTTTGGTAGATTCTTTCCTCTCTAGGTCGAGTTGTTTACCAGGAAACTTTTCTTTTGGGCTCCCATGGAACCCAAATCCTAGGCCTCCACCAATGCCATCTTCAAATAAACATTTTTAGACCTTGGCCACATCACATTAGTGATAAACGCTTAGCGTCCATCATGTCCATCAGAGTCCATATCTATAGGGCTCCATTAACCCAACAGAGGCCAAAATAGTGTCATTATGGGCTCCATTGGGCCAGTAGACTACGCTAATCATACAACTGTATACACTAAAAAAAATAGCGTATCCTTTTTTTTTTTTTTTTACAATGGGAGCTTATGGATGATGTATATTACTGTAGGTCTTTACAGTCGGATACGTCACAGTCTACCAATCAGAGGTATACATGGGGGAGCTTTTTCAAATGAAGCGCCATAGCGTGATGTGAACAGGACCTTACATAAACAATATAGATTATATTGCCCATGATATAAACCTTATCACTTGAGATTAGCAAATCCGTAGATATTTGCTTTGCTGGATTTTCGCCAAAGTGAGCCATATTTCCCTCCCATAAGACAATGGATGATGAAAAAGGGATCTGTGTTAAAGAGGCTCTGTCACCAGATTCTCAAATCCCTATCTCCTATTGCATGTGATCGGCGCTGCAATGTAGATAACAGTAACGTTTTTTTGTTTTTTTTAAAACGTTCATTTTTGGCCAAGTTATGAGCTATTTTATATATATGCAAATGAGCTTTGAAATGGACAACTGGGCGTGTTTTTATTCGTATGTCCAACTGGGCGTGTATTGTGTTTTTAACTGGGCGTGTTTACTTGTTTTACTAACTGGGTGTTGTGGAGAGAAGTCTATGATGCTGACAAATCAGTGACCAATCAGCATCATGCACTCCTCTCCATTCATTTACACAGCAGCATCACGTTCTTACTAGAACGATGTGCAGCCACATACACAAGTGTCCTGATAATGAATACACATGACCTCCAGCCTGGACGTCATGTGTACTCAGAATCCTGATACTTCTGAATCCTTTCTGTGAGATTTCTAGCAAGGGAAACGAAATCTCGTTTACCTCGTAATCTCGCGAGATTACGCGCGGCTTGCTGAAATCTCACAGAAAATATTCAGAAGTGTCAGGATTCTAAATACACATGACGTGCAGGCTGGAGGTCATGTGTATTCATTATTAGGACACTTGTGTATGTGGCTGCACATCGTTCTAGTAAGAACGTGATGCTGCTATGTAAATGAATGGAGAGGAGTGCATGATGCTGATTGGTCACTGATTCGTCAGCATCATACACTTCTCTCCACAACACCCAGCTAGTAAAACAAGTAAACACGCCCAGTTAAAAACACAATACACGCCCAGTTGGACATACGAATAAAAACACGCCCAGTTGTCCATTTCAAAGCTCATTTGCATATATATAAAATAGCTCATAACTTGGCCAAAAATGAACTGTTATCTACATTGCAGCGCCGATCACATGCAATAGGAGATAAGGATTTGAGAATCTGGTGACAGAGCCTCTTTAAAGCATTTCAATCTCCATTATCTTATATGAGGGAAATACAGCTCCGTAATAGGAAATTCTCTCATCGTCAAAATCCAGACAAGTGGATTACTACAGATTTTCTCATCTCTATTAATCACAAATATATCACTATATAAACCTATGCACCATTACCATTAGCATTGTGGGAGACTGAAGGATGAACTAGTAATAGGTTATCAGGTAATCATAAAGTTACATCTTAGAGCAGTGGGCTTATGTCCACCCCTGTATCATACATTATAAAGCGAGAAAATATATGTATAAGGAAAAAAGTGAACTACTGTGGAAGCAGATGAGTATCTTCCTGAGGATGAAGTTTTTGCGCTCTTTATAACATATCTGCTACGTTTTTATTAAAAGGGTTGTCCAGCTTCTGACAACTGATGACCTATCCACCGGATAAGTCATCAGTATATCATCGGTGCGGGTCCGACACCCAGACCCCGCACCAATAAGCTGCTCCGGTGGCCTGCGGGCACCGGATGTTGTGGTGCATAATGCTATGGATGGAGCCCGTAAGCAGTTGGCTCTGACCATTGCATAGCGGGCATACTGCAGAACTGCAGGTCGGCTCCTATTCACTTGAATACAGTACTGCAGCTCGGCCATTATTCCGTTGCTGGAGCTAACTGCTTCTGGCATGTACGTCCGGTGCACGGAGACACCGGAGCAGCTTATCTGTGTGGGGTCCGGGTGTCGGACACCCACAGATCATGTACTGATGACCCATCCAGGTGAATAGGTCATCACTTGTCAGAACCTGGAAAACCCCTTTAAAGTCTTTGAGAATATCAGATTACTGTACTTGATAGATTTTCTTACTTTTAAAGGAATTTTGATTTAATGGGTGTTCCCACAAAGTACATGTATTACCAATCCTCACAATAACAGAGCCCCCCAATCATGTGGATAGTTCATTTGTGGGAAAACCCTCCTTAAATGATAATCATTGTATCATGAGTTCTTCAACTTTATTATATATTTTGTGTTTCAATTCCATCATTTTTAAGTTCTCTGCTTACTGACAGTAAACTCGTGGCAAAGCCATGTGAATGGAACCTGTACGGCGGCACATGGATTCCCTAAGGTTATTACAGATCTGTGGGCACTCCACTCGCCGTCTTATGGAGTCACCATACAGCATCATATTAGCTCCTAGAAGCAATGCTGCTGGGAAAGAATATCACATGATGGGACATGCCACTGAATCCATGAGAAAATCTTTTATATTCGTCTGTATGAAATATTGGAGGCATATGCAAGTCCTGTAGAGGCCCAGAGATTTCTATGAGTGCCGTATTACGAATCTATACAACACAAATTCGTAATACCGTTGTGTGCATGAGGCTGATCATCTATTTTCATCTCATGGACCTCATACAAATGGGCGTATTACGGCTCTGTACACCCTCATAGTAATACAGAGCCGTAATACAGCACTTATAGACTTCAATGGGGAATTACTGTATGGAATACAGTGTCATACAGAGCACTATATGGCGGCACACAGAGTGTCTCCGTAGAAAGAGGACTCATACTGTATGTCTTTGTACAGCCTCTGTGCACATGGCTCTGCTACATACAGATGTAGCCATTTTTATCTTGACTCTTAACGCATTAAATCCACAGTAGCAAGAAACTTTAACATGACTTTTTCAATTTCTTTTGTTGTGTGATATCACGCTGCAGCAAGTTATCAAAGTCAAGATAAACTTGACTACATCTCTACATTAAGTCATACACTGTGACGAGGCTTGCATCTGTGTTAGAGGGACATGATCAGAAAAGTTTTCAGCACCTGGATGTCCTGGATGAGCTTTCTACTCTCTGATGGAAATTGTAAGAGTTTTTAGGAGCATCTTCAATATATATACAGATATTGTAAAGTATAATTGCTAAAAACTAGAAATTCTGTTGTAAACGTTGTAAAATTCATTAGGTCTAATCAAAACAAAAACATACTGTATAACGGCACAAAGCAGAATCTACTTTGGTTGGCAAGAATCACTGTAGATGTATAAAACTTGCTCGATAGCTTATTACAGGCGCAACAACAGAAAAATAACACAAAACATTTCAATTTTTATGTTGACGTAAAATGTTACCACTGCCACTGGCATATAACATTCGCAGGAAAGATGTTAAATTTGATTGTTTCAATTCTGTTTGATTTTTCATTAAGTAGTACATGCCGGGGAGTTTTTTCTCCTCTTTTTTGCTGTCTGCCTGCCATTAATTCTGAAGGTTTTAACTGATTCAGCCGTTCCGCTTAAAAGTTATGTTCTTTTCAATTTCAATGTCTCTCCATCCTGCACGCTCCTAAAGAAATCAAGCCTTGGAACGTCTGCATATACAAATAAGGTTAGACACCTTTGGTCATTCACAGTTCAACATTATTACGAAATTAATTTTTCAAAATGTGATTCAAATAAAAGCTGTCTTGCCATCACTCTCTCCGAGCTACAAGATTGAATAAAGCATTTGAATAGAAATGTGTGTTACAGCCTTCTTTAATATTTAAGCGTGACATCCATTGATTTGTTTCCTGTTTTCTGCAAAGCTTGACAACATGATAAAATAAATCATAAGAAGAAAATATAGTGGTAACATCTTTTATGGACTTCACATAGTCATCAATCTCACGCTGTGAGTGAATTATCAGCACAACAAAAAGATCTATGTTTTAAGAGCTCCAACCTCATACAAGCTCGAGGTTTTTTTCGCAAGCAAACTCAAGGCGAGTGACTGATAAGCATCATTATTGTTTTCTGAGAGCCTAGTTTATAGTGTGTGGTGAAGGTGTTGGCATATATGTTTCAGAAACAGAGGTTTGATCAATTCTAAGTAGACATCTTCTAACATATAAAAAAAATATAACAAGGTTTCCAGCTGAGCAGTATTAAAGTACCCATCACACCATGTCAGCGTGACAGCACCCACGGTGTTGCCTCCTTATATTTAATGTAAAATTAACCTTTCCCAACGCATTGCCATGCACAAGATGCATGGATCATGGTGTCTATTAATTCTAGCATAAAACATGTGTAGTAGTAGCAAACAGATTGTGTCCTACCTAAGATAATACAATGAAAGAATGTCTGTAAAAAGTTTTAAATGTTTTCGAATTATTATTATTATTATTATTATTATTATTATGTTTTGTGTTTGTTTTTTAAGTGGAAATATATTTTAAAAAATGTAATGTAGAAATGTTGTATGCAGGCACCTTATAATATAATTATTATTATTATTGACAATAATACTACTACTAATAAACATATTAATAATAATTCATATAAATCATTTCCTTATATGTGTAATAATGTTATAATATTTGAAATAATAATAATCATTATTATTAGTAATATTTATTATATTTTTTACAAAAATTATCCCAAAATATTAATTACAAAGGTATAATTGTTCGATGCATAAATATCAGGAGGTGTAGCTGTAGGGGGTGCACAGGTAACTATCTCATCTGAGACCTGGCCCGAAAGTCCCCACTACTAAATAAGACACCTGTATAATACATAGCACATGGTTTCTCTTACAGGGTCTTCAAATTACACCTGTCATGAACATAGTATTATTATTATTATTATTATTATTATTACTGTTATTATTTATGTTTATTTTATATGGTATGACGATAGTATTAATATTTTCAGAAGTTCCATGAATATGTGTCTGAGGTTGTCAAATCTTTTGGACACCCAGGTACACCACACAATTGATGGAAGAAATCAGTCCTGTAATTGTTGGTTAGTCTGCAATGCCGAAGGCAGGATGGATTCATACATGCTTTATCATTGTTTTTTCAGAAGTGTCAAGTTCCATTGTTTGATTGCAACTTACTCTTCTACACGTCTTTTAGGATCTTAAAGAACATTACTTTTCAGCATCCAGAGTTTATCTCATATAGACCTAGGATATAATATCATTCTTCAACATTGCCAATTCAGTCCAAGAATTTTAATAAACACACCAGGTGAAAAATGTTGTGACAATGTTAGAAATACAGCTTTAGAATTATTTCATATTGACAATTATGTGGAAAATGTGAAAAAATACAGGAGAAACATTAACCATGGTATTAGGAAAGAAGATTTGAAAGATTATTTACGAATGACCTCTGAGATCCCCACCTATGCCTAGAAGGATGGGGCCACAGTAATAGATAAAGCTATTTGGTGCATTTGGCTTCTCTCTGACACAGCGCCACTTTCGACTAGGTGTTGTCTGGTATTTCAACAGTCATGGACAAGTGTACACTACTACTATACAAGCACCAATATGACCAAAAATACCACCATACAATAACCATATAGTGGTCAGATACCAGTTCTACACTGGCGATCTGCAGAGTATTGTCACTCTGCAGACTATACAAGGGAATCCAGAACTGATAAGGCTCACTCACAGGCAGAATACACAACTATTAAAGAGGTCCTCAACTCTCCTGACATGTCTGTTTTACTAAATACTTGTATTCCCCATGAAACAAAAAAATTCTTTAGCATCTTTTCTTAGAACTCTGTATTGTGTCGTTCCTCTATTATTACTCCTAGAAATGTATAATAAATTGGCAACTGGGTGTTACCATTCCCCTTGTAAAAGGGCTGCATCCCTACAAACTCTGACATTGTCCAATCATCTCTGACATTATCAGAGTGCGTAGGAACACATCCTATTGACAAGGGGAATGGTAAGGGTGCAGTCACACACAGCAAACGTTGTTGCCGAAATAAAATGTTTTACTATAACAGACATGTCAGGAGAGGTGACTTATTCTCTATAAATCCAGTGATTCACAGCTGACGTCTTCTCCGATAGGAAGATATTCTCTTTCCTTTTCTTCTCCATCCGGACCAGACTGCCATGATGACTTCTCCTGACCACTGCAGTGATGTAAAAAAATAAAAAAAAAGTTAACATAATTGGTATTGCCGCGTTCGTAAAGTCCAAGCTATTAAAATATCATGTTATTTAACCTGCCGGATGAACACCGTAGGAAAGAAATAATTCACAATGCCCGGAATTGTTGTTTTTTCGTCACCTTGCTTCTAAAAAAAATGGAATAAAAGGTGTTTAAAAAGTATGCTACCAATAAAAACTACAGCTCGCCCTGCAAAAACAAAGCCCTCACCGCTCCACCGAAGAAAAACAAAAAGGTATGGCTCTCAGAGTATGGTGACACAAAAGGACACATTTAGGCTGAGTTTACACGGTGCGAAAACACTGTGTAAAAACACGCAGCATATCTGCCCTGTGCATCGCAGGGAATTCTTTGTGAAAAACCTCACCAAACTGTGGTGCAGTTATTTGCCCGGAATGTCCGCTGCAGGAAAACTGCTGCACTTAGCCGGTCTGCTAGCAGGCCGGCCTCCTGTGATTGGCTGCAGTGGCGGTCACATAGGATGAAGCGTCATCCCAGGAGGCTGGCCCTCTGACATCATCCAGTTCGGCCTCTTGGGATGACGTTTCCTACCATGTGACCGCTGCTACAGCCTGTGATTGGTTGCCGTGGTCATATGGGATGAAACGTGATCCAAGGAGGCCGGCCTGGATGAAGAAACACAGACTCCTGGGTAAGCATAATATTTTTTTTTTCTGAGTTGCGTTTTTTGTGGCGGAATTGCTATTTGTTGCGGGTTTTACCTCCCATTGAATTCAATGGGGGAAACCCGCAGCAAATAAGAAGCTTTTACGCAAATACAATTGACATGCTGCGGAATAAAATTCTGCACTGCAGGTTAATTCTTAACGTTTTTTACACTCAGTATTTAAGCAACGTGTGGATGAGATTTGTTTTATCTCATCCACTTTGCTGCTACTGTATTTGCTGCGGATTTTCCGCAACAAATTCCATTGAGGAAAATCCGCAGTATTTACGCAACGTGTAAACTGCCCCTAACAAATGCTTTTTATTTGTAAGTGTACACCATAAATATAAAACTATATAAATTTGGTATTCCCATAAACGTATCGACCCACAGAATAAAGTAAAATTGTAATTTTTACCGCACAGTGAAAAATGTAACAACGAAACCCAAGAAACAATGAAAGAATCACTGCTCTTTTCCAATTCCACCCCACAAATTATTTTTCCAGTTTCCCAGTACATTATATGGTACCATACACACACAGAAAAATAAAAAAGTTATGGCTATTGGAAAAAGGGGAGTAAAAAGGGGAGTGGCACCAAGGGGGTCTATCCCAATGTGTGTATATATATATATATATATATATATATATATATATATATATATATAAAAATAACACCTACATCTTGGCCCGAAAAAAACAAAGCCCCATACAACTACGTCAAACAAAACTTAAAAAAAAAGTTATGATTGCTTGAATACAAAGAGGAAAAATCCAAAGAGGAAAAATCTAAAAAATTGTTCTGGTCCTCAAGACCCAAATTGGCCCAGTTTTCAAGGGGTTAATATTCTGAAATCTACATGTTTTACTAAACTCCTAGATTTTTTTACACCTTTAGAAAGTGTAAATTACAATTTTCAATTTACTCTAATAAATGTTGAACCTTATGCTACGGTATGTAACAAGAATTAACTTTATAATTAACTAAGCCATGCAAACTTTCAAACTGTTTATAAAACAAATCCCATCCATTACAGTAATCTACTTTTAATATTTAGAGTTGATGTGCTACATGACCAATTAGCTGACACTTCAGATTATAAATATAATAATTCAAGTTATATAATTAGACATTAACACATTAACCAGGATGTAAAATTGACATCTTTATTAGTATTTTTTTACAGGAAGAGACCTTGTCAGGATATTACTCTTCTTATAATAATTAATACAATTTAACTGGAGGTGAAAATTGTAGTGAAACCTATTAAACTATGTTGTATGTTAATAATACTTCCCCAAATTTGCAGCCAATTTCAATAATAATGACAAGTATTAAACATTATATTAGCGCATTGTTAATATTGAAATGATATTCCTTCACCGGTTGCTCTTTTTACTTTGGATAAAATCATACTAATTTTCAATGAATGTATATCTGAGTGTATGTGGATAAGTACGAAAGATAAATAGATAGATAGATAGATAGATAGATAGATAGATAGATAGATAGATAGATAGATAGATAGATAGATAGATAGATAGATAGATAGATAGATGATAGATAGATAGATAGATAATGTTTTGACTATGAACTAGAGGAGGTGTCCAATTTAGAAAATCCATTTTCATATACTCTATTAGGAAATTCTAAGTTAATAGAGGGGGTCCTCTGTTCAGGATCCTCATCTCTTGACTAGAGGGAAGAGCGGCAACAAAGAGCATCCCTCACTCTGGAGGACCTGTCCTGTCCTGCATTACACATACAACCTATTAAAATGAATGTGCACTGGGTAATACTTAATTTCTCCTGTGGTGGTGCTGCAGAGAAATTGTAGACTTACTGCCAGGTTTTCCCACGAGATACAGCTGATCACTGAGGGTCCCATCAGGGGGACACTTTGTGATCAGCTTATTGTAAAATGACCCTACTAAAAAGTAGGAATTGTCCAAAAAGGCTGTATGAGAATGGAAAACAATTTCCTATTTTTCTAAAAACAGTGCCACATTTGTTCATATGCTGTGTCTGTAATTGCAGCACATTCCCATTCAAGTGAATAAGGCTAAACTATAATACCAGATTTAGCCCATAGACAAGAGGGGCGCTGTATTGGAAAAAAAGAAAACCTTTTCCTCTATTCTACAATCCTTATAAGTTAAGTTTCCTATGGGCATATAGAAAGTAAGTACAGTAAAGTTTAGGTCTCAATGGATTTGGTATCTAAAATGGGCAATATGCAGTGTGCAAAGAAACACAAGGGCCCACATTAATTAATCAGTTTATGACACTTTTTTAAATGAACTGAGCCCAAAAAAGTTGCAAATGAATGGCGCATGCTTTTTTGAACAAAAATTTACACCTTTCCTTGGCACTCGCCAGTTTTGAAAAGCGCTCACAAAAGTGTTCATGGTTTACTGGATGTGGACATGGCCTGAAAATTTTAGACAGATTTATTGTACTAAAGCAAATGGCACACATTTTACTGCAAATTTTATTGCAAGTCTATGCCTCCCCATGGCAGGCCTAAATTACATTTTCAGGCTTTAGGACAGTCCAAAATGTGCCAAAGAATTTTATTTTTATACATTTCATGCAATTCACTCCAACAATCATTTTTTTTTTGTATGAAACACCAGTCTTAATAAATGTGGGCCCCAATTACCAGCGTTCTCTTGGGAGATAGCAATTAGTCGGGCATTTTGCCCTCTCTGGGGCAGGCATCTGTTTTCCCTTCAGAGACACACAGGGAAGCAGCTACCTGGGATCGAGCATAACTAATCAGACTTTGCCCAGAGATAGGACTTTCTGTCTGTGGTTATATTAGTAGAAGTTCAGGCAACACTCCCTTGTGGAAAGGGTTCTGGGTAAATGGCTACCCTTTCCCCGGTGGTGACCCTTTTTTACTGCAAGGTCTCATGCACACGGCCATGCCCATAAACATGGTCAGCCACCCGCATTTTCGACCCGTGCCTCCATACAAAGTATGAAAGCAAAAGATAGGACATTTCTATCTTTTGCGGAGGCTTTCTACGGCCCGGACACATTCCTCTGCAAATATACGGGAAGGTGTCTGTGTACAATAGCAGTGAATTGGTCCGTAATTGCGGACCGTAATTACAAACAAATTCTACAGTCGTGTGCATGGGGAAACATCTTTGGTATAATATTTACATTAATGCATCATTACTGTAAAGGATCTGCCAGGTACTACGTCTGTGTATACTCCCGGGATTAATCAGTCGACACCTGAGGCCAGACCTCTTAGACTGATACCGGCTCCCACCAACCAGGGTGGCAGGCTCAGGAGAGGGAGAGCCTATCGCGGCCTGGTCAGTCGGAGTTAGCTCCGCCCCCTGTCCATTTATTCCTGCCGTGTTCTCTTCCTCAGTGCTTGTTATTCTTCTTGGATTCCTGGCCCCACATCTGCCTTGCTCCAGCCTGCTTCTGCGGTGCTTCTGTTCCGCTTATCCTGCTTCGCTTTTCCCCTGGCTTGCTTCCTGCTCCGTGCTCTCGTTGGTATACTCCACTACATCCTGATCCTGACTGACTCATTCACCGCTCCGTCCCCTCGCGGCGTTCCGTGGGCTACCGCCCCTTCCCTTGCATGTTCCCTGTTTGTACTCCCTTGCACTTAGACAGCGTAGGGACCGCCGCCAAGTTGTACCCCGTCGCCTAGGGCGGGTCGTTGCAAGTAGGCAGGGACAGGGCGGTGGGTAGATTAGGGCTCACTTTTCCCTTCACCTCCTTCCTGCCATTACAATTACATAACAGTAATATTTTAGGTATACAAACCCTTCTTCGGACTAGTATGCATAGTAAAAGCCAGAGTCAATAGGCCTTGGCTTTTACTATGGATACACAAAATGAAAAAAACGAAATAGAAACCCTGTGTAGTCCGATCCTGCCGACATTCTTCCTTCTATCTCTTTCCTACATCTTATTTACCTACATTTGATCAGCGAGAAGTAGAGGGGACTATAACTACACCGGGTTTGACGTTCGGTGTGACGTTCCGCGTATGCACTGAAAGATATTCCCAGGGCATATGCTGATATACTTAGGGCATAGACCCCTATAAACCCAATGAATTTCAGGTGTCCTCTTGGCATCTGCCAGGCAGGTTCATATTGGTATACCGCACCTCTTTTTTTTACTGCAGAGGAAAGCATAGTCTGCTGCACTTTTCTATAATGTGGGCCACTGCAAAACAAAGTATACTGCGCGATATACGTTTCTTTTGTTCATCTATGGATGACGTAGCCTCTAAACGCAATATGAATAGGCCCTACCCACGGGGACACATAGGTCTGAATAAGAACTGTAGACACAAAACAGTAGGATATTTTTTTAATCAATACTATTTTCAAAGTTGTTTCATTACTTAATTAAGATTTAGGGAAGCAAAAAAATAAAATAAATGGTCACTAATGTGTTCAAACCCTTAATTAAAAGTCTTTGGCCACTTTTTTTTTTTTTATGCATCGATTATGGGTTAAAAAAAATGTGTAATTGTTTTTTATTAAAAATCTTGCACTGTTTTTCTTCTGCAACTTGTATATATTCCAATACATTGCAAGCTGTTCGATGTCGTTCATAGCTCATTCCGTCAGACGGGCTTCCTGTCGGCTCACTCTCCAGCGGCTCTTGTCTTCTGAATATTCATCTAAGCTTAATTCTGATGAAAATAAAGTTGATCAAATCTGATTTGATCAGAATAAAGCTTAGGTGTCTGTACACATCACATTTGTGCCCTATGTTTACTGTGTACGTCAATAAAGCTCCTGATGTACATTCTAAACCTGTCCATAGGGCTCTATTGACCCCGGCGCAGGCCAAAAGACTGTTCTTTAGCCCTCCATTAGGCTGGTATAAATCAGTATATTTTTTTATTTTAAAATGGAATGGTGTAATGGACTCTGCATTTCCATCCGACGGACCCCGCAGAAAACATACTTTTTTGACATAGGGTTCTATGGATGACAGATGAAATGTTTGGCATCTCTCACAGGCCTCCGTTAAACGTATGCATCGAGAAGCTCCAGTGACGCTTCCCGATGCAGTGGAGTCTGCCCTGCCCGCATACTCTGGCCACCCTGACGAACACGTGAGGGATTGTCTCTTTTTGTTGTAACGCAATGTCAACTTTGATCCTCTGGGATCTACACAGAGCACTGCCAGACAGAGAACCCTACACCCACAGTCACAGCGCAGTGGAGAGCTGTGTGACAAAAAAAAATCAAACAGCACACATAAGTCATCTGTTTTCCACTGATCTGTTGCTAACACACAGAAGAAAAATAAAACATCTCTATGCTGTAAAATCAATAGAAAAACAGTGAACATACATTTTTTTGCAAATGAGAAAAATAGCTGACACACAGACGTAAAAAACTGACACTCGGAACGCACACGGATGGAAAATACGGACATTCATACGGTGGTATCATGTCATGTCATATCATATGGTGGTATTAATATCATGGTATGTTTTTTGCGTATCCAAATTGGATATGCTGGTGTGACTTAGGCCTTAAACTGAGGACAAAAAAAAACAATGTGCACATAGCCTTAGTTGAGTGTTCAAGAGAAGACAGGAGGGGCTGGGGAGTGAGCCAACAGGGAGCCCGTCTGTCGGAACTGATAATGAACGGCATCGAGCAGCTTGCAATGTATTGGAATACAAGCAAGCTGCAGAAGAAAAACAAAATAGTTTTTTATAAAAAACAATTGCAAAAATAGTTTTTTTTAACCTATGATACATGCAATGCGAAAAAAAAAAATATACTAAAAGGTGTCCGTAGCCTTCAAACTCTTTGGGTGTAAATTTGGTATGAAGAATGTTACCTTTGAGTTAGAAATAATTAGAAAAGTTCTCCTAATTCATACATAAAAAGAAAAATTCTAAAAACAATGACGACTATTGAAACTCCATTGACTCCTAATAGCAGACAATCACGTTTTGCCAAACATCTTGGGTCAGTTACAAAGGAAGAAAGTCATTAGTCAGCTGCCTGGGGCTTCAACATATTTACACAAGAAACAATTTATGAATCCTATATCCACAATTTGTTCCTGTGAATATCAATATAGAGCACTTGAAAAACAATTACCCTTCTAAACTCATCTAACTGTTAAGAGGCAACCTTATTCAATTCTACGATATCACGTCAATATTCTCCTAATAGACCACAACACATGCATTTTGCTCCTCTGCTGCCTTCCTATTCGCCCCTTTTTAAGATATGATTTGTAGCGCTGACTTATTGGGGCCAATATGACATAGTGTTAAATTAAGAATGCCCTCCATTCAATAGGAGGCTATATTGACCCTAATATTGAAGTTAATCATTGACAGCTTGTAAATTGTAGCATGCATATTTTGGACACAGCAACAATTACTGTTTGCAGAAAATAAATAATAAAGCAGAGAATTTTAATAGTGTGCTTATTCCATCTCGTCTCCTGGGGATATGATTCAAGGTTGTCGAGAAATTAACAATTATATTTTCTTCATTGTTTTTGATGATTTTTTTTATTTTTTTTCTGATGGTTCTACCTAGCATGCAATTTAAATGATTTGAAGTAATGTTTAGGATCTCAGTGTGAAGTCTATTCCTTTACTGAAAAATGAATATAATGCTATTTAATACTGAATGCATATGCAAGGCAATAATAATTATGAGTTTTCATGGTAAATGATAGAAACAACCCGGATTTCTTCTAATAGATTTGAGGTCGACAAAGATCTGAATTATTGGTTTTCTTCTTTTATTTGCTTGTAAGGAATTCAATTTGATATGGTCTAGATCGTCATAAAGACTGTATAGAGGAGCTCACGCACATGTCCTAGGGAACTGCATTACATGAAATCTCCTAATATACTTTCACGAGTAGAATTACCTGATGCTAAAGAAGGGCTAGTAGGTCTTTATGTTTCAAGTTGTATAGAGTATAGAGTTGTATATTGCACCCATAGAACTTTATGGGACCATAATGTAGCTCCATATGGCCACGTGGTGGAATTGCTGTTGAATTCTGCTGCGGACAGTCCACAGTGGAATTCTGCAGCAACCGTTTTTTACATTTATTTCTATACATTTTTAGGAAACTTAAGAGGCTCTGTCACCACATTATAAGTGCCCTATCTTGTACATGATGTGATCGGCGCTGTAATGTAGATTACAGCAGTGTTTTTTATTTATAAAAACCATCATTTTTGACGGAGTTATGACCTATTTTAGCTTTATGCTAATGACTTTCTTAATGAACAACTGGCCAAGTGGGCGTTGTACAGAGGAGTGTATGACGTTGACCAATCAGCGACCAATCAGCTTCATACACTTCTCCCCATTCATTTACTCTGCAGATAGCAATATAGCTATATCACTATGTGCAGCCACATAAACACATATTAACGTTACTGCAGTGTCCTGACAATGAATAGACTTTCCCTCCAGCCAGGACGTGATGCCTATTCAGAATCCTGACACTTCGCTAACACAATCCCGACACTACAGCACAGCAAGGGTAATCTCGTTTGAAATTACAGTTTACAGCATAATCTCGCGAGATTACGCTTGCTGTGCTGTAGTGTCAGGATTGTGTTAGCGAAGTGTCAGGATTCTGAATACAAGTCACGTCCTTGCGAGAGGGAACATATATTCATTGTCAGGACACTGCAGTAATGTTATAGTGTGTTTATGTGGCTGCACATAGTGATATAGCTGTATCGCTATCTGCAGAGTAAATGAATGGGGAGGAGTGTATGATGCTGATTGCTCACTGATTGGTCAGCGTCATACACTTCTCTCCACAACGCCCACTTGGCCAAAAAGTAAAACATGCCCAGTTGTTCATTAAGAAACTCATTAGCATAAAGCTAAAATAGGTCATAACCGTCAAAAATGATAGTTTTTCTAAATAAAAAACACTGCTGTAATCTGCATTACAGCGCCGATCACATCATGTACAATATAGGCCACTGATAATGTGGTGACAGAGCCTCTTTAGTTCTGACTTTGCGGAAAATAACTGTGCGGAAATTAGGCTGCGGTGCAGGATTTCCCCTCCGCAGCATGACCTGTCTGTTGCGGAGAAGCAGTGGAATTTCATTGCGGATTTCAGCCTTTGCAATGCAAAAACTGAAATCTGTGGCAAGTCCGCTGTGATATCCGCAACGTCTGAATTACCTGTCAAATATGCAAATGTTGGTGCAGATTCGTTGCGTAATTGCCCAGAATCTGCACCAACATTTGCAGCGGAAAAATTCTGCCATGAAAAATTCTGAACATGGCCTATGCCTCCGATTTCATACAGAGGAATACGGAGGTTTGTGGGAATTGTGCCATATTCAATTAGATGCCATATTATGGAAGGAATGCTTTAAGGAAAAAGTACCTTTGAAATAATATGCTGCATGTAGGCCTAGTAGTATGGAACCATAGGGATGCTGTGTGCAATTGTACAAGATCTATGCATACATATCTACCATGTTCACAATGCATTGAATCTATAGTCTGCTTATAGGGCACAGAATACAGGCTGTCTCTAGGTTGTCGACATGCTGCCAGGAATTGAGTTTTCTTGCTGTTGCCTTACTCCAGCTAAGTTATCCTTTTGGTGTAAGTATTTTTGAGAATTGCAGACAATGCAGTTTGGAGGCATTATCAGTTTTCACACCAAATACACTTTTTCGGCATCATAATGTAATTGAGCCTTTCATCATAAAGAGGATTTTCTCTAAAATATAAAAATGATCATATATTAGTAAATCAGAAGAGCCAAAACCGAAGTTTGGTAATTATGTTCCTTTTATTTACAGAGGTATCGGCATTTCTATGTTTTGTTATGGCGGCCATTTTTGCAAAGTGACAACAGGAAAAGCAGCCTTATTGGTTGTCACTTTTGAATCAGATTTTCAGAAACCGATTTTGTGTTTACAGTTCCTATGCAGGCCTATGTCTCTTAGGGTATGTGCACACGGTGAGAGGCTTTTACGGCTTTTACGGCTTTCAGGAGAAAACAGCTGCCTCGTTTCAGCCGTAAAAGCTCCTCCTCGTATTATGCGAGGTGTCTGTGACGCTCGTAAATCTTGAGCTGCTCTTCATTGAGTTCAATGAAGAACGGCTCAAATTACGTTGCAAAGAAGTGCCCTGCACTTCTTTGCCGAGGCAGTCAATTTACGCGTCGTCGTTTGACAGCTGTCAAACGACGACGCGTAAATTACAGGTCGTCTGCACAGTACGTCGGCAAACCCATTCAAATGAATGGCCAGATGTTTGCCGACGTATTGTAGCCCTATTTTCAGACGTAAAACGAGGCATAATGCGCCTCGTTTACGCCTGAAAATAGATCGTGTGAACCCAGCCTCAATGTTTCCAGATTACAAAGTAAATCCTGTGTAGTCTAATCCTGCAGTCATACTCCATACCATCTTTGCCCTACTCCTTGCTAGCCACCCAAATATACGCTGCCCTATGCTGCCCACATTTTGGGTAACATAGGAGACCTGAAATATCCCTTTGAAACTTTAGTGAAAAAATCCACTTTTTTACGACATTATTTCCATATGATCCATACTCTCGTTTGGGTCAGTGCTAACAAATGTGAGCCACACGTAAAAGTCACAGAGGTGTAAAGAACCAGGCGGAGCAGATTTGCATCATCAATCAATTGTTCAAGTGCTTCCTCATTGGGATTCAGAAATTAAGTCAATGATGTACTGTAGAGGTCTCCTCAACATTGTATCTGAAATACACTTATTATACATGGTGCTCTGATGCTTATTAAGAACATATGGCGTCACAGAGGAGGTGGACCCCTTCTCAGAACCCCCCTCTATGAGCCACACTAGAGAGTTAGGGTCCTTTTACACGGGCCAATGAAGGGCAAACAAACGTTTATTTTAACGCTCGTTCCCGATCATTGTCCTGTGTAAACGGGGCAGCGATCAGCCGATGACTGTGCAAATGCTCATTCATCGACTGATCCTATCATTTATATAGCACAAAATATTATTGTTGTCAGCAGCACGTCTCCGTGTGTAAACAGGGAGATGTCCTTCCAACATGATGGAAGTGCATTGGGATGAGCAATCGTAGTAACAAGCGCTCGTCCCCATACACAGTCAATCATAGCTCTTTGTGAAAGGAGCAAACAAGCGCTGATTAACGAGCTGCCGCGTTTATCGGCACTCGGTTTCACGCCCCATATCGGCCGGTGTAAAAGGACCCTAACTCCTGCTCTGGCAGACCCGGTCTGTCCATGAAATACATGGTCTGACATTTATTTCAATGGCCATCATGCAAAACTGCATTTCTCCTGTAGCGGCCACTACATTAGTATCAGCAAGTGTCGGAAACAGGGAAACAATGGCAGGATCCAGCGCTGAGATGCGTTTAAAATGGAAATCGATTTTTCCAAGTTTAATGTTATAAGTTAAAAGGAAGTCCAGTGGTATAGGTCCAGGGTGTGCAAGAAGTGGAAGGAGGGTATCCTCTGTGGCCTACGCGTTTCAGACGACGCTGCGTCCTTAGACTTGGCAGCAAGTGTCCCCTAGAGGGGGTGTACTCAGTTATGCAGAGTACTTTACATAGATATACTTTTTATTCTATAAGTGTTTTCTGTGTACAGTTAAGCCAAAAGTGTAATCACACAGTTATGTTCATCATGCCCCTTTAAACAATTTTTCCATTTTTATTATTCGGTGTCCATTGTTTTGTTTTTTTTCGGTTTTTTTCAGCTCCATTTTCTGCTAACTGCTTTTAATTATTTATTTTGATTCATCTGATACACAGGTAAATTAATGCTGAAGCATTTCTCTGTTTGTGCCAAATCAGTGCCTCCCAGTAGGACGTTAGCCCATCTTAGCAAGCGTGCTTTCACTCTCAGTAGGCAGTCCATTTCTGCAGAGTGCCATTAAGCTAATTTCAAAAAGAACCAGTAAAGGTATATGGAGCAGGCATTAATAGCATGGCAAATATACAAAATTAGTAGACCCCAGCAACACAACTTCCATGCCATTGTCATGCACTAATAATTAGTAGTTTACATATTGAAAGTAACAACAATACCAGTTTCTCGGTTAAATCATTCAGGTAATTAAATACACTATTAGCCTTTTCTCTATCCTAGAAAACAACAAAATGTTCCTTTGTGTTTTTTTTTGTTGTTTTTTTTTGTTGTTTTCTTTTTTTTTACTTTAATGACCACTTTATAATAAAAAGTATCCGCCCCTTTACCAAGAAGAATCAAGATAAAGTATATTCTTAATTTCAAGGAACATCAAAAACATAAAAGTACAGACCCAAACTCCTTCTCCGGTATAAATACCCAGAGATTATAAAAGCAGCATAAAGCATCCCAGAAAAGGTTTGTGGAAATGATAGTGTTGCATAATTTGTAAACATGAATATCATTAGATAAATTGCACAGTAAATTAGATATCACAGGGTTTAGCGGTACCAAAATTCTGAATTTATTTTTTGTAATATATGTTGAAAGATAACAAATCTGATTTAGGAACAGCCAATAGGGTTAATGTGAAATGCGGGATGTTTGTTTATCCGTATCTTCAATTCACTGGGACGTACTCTTGAGATATTGCCTCCAGTTTTCATATGGCTTCTAGCTAGCTTCATATTAATTTGCCATGCACAATTGTGCACGTACAATATGCAGAGCGTTCATCTGAAAACAGACTAATGCTTGAATATCTCAAACACAAATAGTGACTAAGGACCTTTTGGCCTATATAATCATTGCTGTTTTCCCTACTTACCCTTTATGGAAAAAAAATCCCTTAAGAGCTTTTTCGGCACATACATTATGAATACTGAATTTATACAACCACCCAAGAATGTTTAATTAATTTATTGTATTAGTCCAAAACTTCAAATCAATATCACAAGCCCTTGGGATTTATGGTGGACAACGTATAAATACACAACATACAAATCGGATTAAAGCTTTGCCTTTATTTATTGTGGGCCAGGTTTGGGGTTATGAAATGGGAAATATATATAAATAAATCAATAAACAAATATATTCATTATTTTGTTGAATAAAACTCTTATGTTTATAAGGGCTTGTCCACACGTAACGGAATTGCTGACAGAAAATACGCAGCTGAATACAGTAGCAGCAGAGAGGGTGAGATTTAACAAATCTCAACCACACGCTGCATAAAATTTCTGACCAGAAATTCACCTGTGGTGCGTAATTTTCATAAAGTGCGTTGCGGAAAGTGGACTGAACTGCTGCGTTTTTCAGAGGAGATATCATCATCTCCAACAAAATCCGCACCATTTTCTGCAGCTGAATTTCTGTTTTTTTCTGCGGAGCTGCTGCAGACATTTTTTGCAGCAATTCCGTTACGTGTGAACAAGCCCTTAAAGTGTAACTAAACGTTAGACAAACTTCTGACATGTCATAGTGACACGTCAGAGGTTTCGATTGGTGAGGGTCTCAGCACTGACACCCCAACCAATCACTAAAACGAAGCGGCAGAAGTGCTCTTGTGAGCGCCCAGCCACTTTGTTTCTGTTCGGCCTTTTCCGGAAATTAATGTATCGGAGTACGGGCTCAATAGACCGTACTCCGATATATCGGCTTTCCGGAAAAAGACGATCTGAAACGAAGCTGAGCACTCACACGAGCGCTTCTGCAGCTTTGTTTTAGTGATTGGTTGGGGTGTCAGTGCTGAGACCCTCACCAATCGAAACCTCTGACGTGTCACTATGACACGTCAGAAGTTTGTCGAAAGTTTAGTTACCCTTTATTTCTATATTTTCAAAGTAAAAGGTAAAATTCCAGTCCAAACATTGTCTTTATATGAGTTCCTTAGGCCTCATGCACACGACCGTGCAGTATTTACGGTCAGTAAGTACGGCACGGACGGGCCGCTGAGTGTCATCCGCATTTGCGGACCGTGCTCACAGTAATAAGTATAGGACCATGGTCCGTAAAAACGAAAAATAGGACATGTATTTTTTGCTGCTCATTTCAGCGGCCCGGACATATACAGGAAGGTGTGCGTAACCTATATAAATGAATGGGTCAGTATTTTATCCGCAATTACGGATCCGTAATTGCGGATAAAAGCTACCGTTGTGTGCATGGTGCTTTGTCCACACTTGCACTAGTTATTTTCCCTACGGCTACCATTGCTTTTTGAAGTTCAGAATTGAATAGTATGGTGCGCTATTCTATTCCATGAAAGAAAACAAAAATAGACTAGACACACAAAAGTCAAGTAATGTAAAATAAAAAACGATTCATCATATCTGTCATGGATCCTTAAAAACGGAAGGCCTAATGCCAGTGTCAGGCTCTATTCATAACTGCATTGTGGCTTTCATTTATAACGGAAGCCACGAAGCAGTGCCGGATCTGTTCCACGACGGATGACAGCATGTCCAAAGGACCCAATCGACTTACCATGGGGTCCATTGGGTTCTGCCGAGGTGTCCATTGTTTTGACGGGAAAAACAGAGCTGAATGCAGTGCAATTCTTCCCTTCAAATTTGGAGCCTCCAAAGCAGATGTGTACATTGCCTAAACTGAGATTAAATTGTACATTGTAAAAGTGTTGTGCACTCTGATTTCTAGATCATTGCAGCGAGTGGCTGTTATTTCAATGATTGCCACTGTTGGCTCTGTTCAAATCTGCATCCTGGTTTATGATTTTTTACAAAAACTAGGATGCAGTGCCGAATGAGTCATGTGACAGATACCACCGGCGCCCACCAGGCCTCATTGCCTTATAATGCGGTTTGCCAGGTTCTGCTGAGGGGCCAGTCATTCTGCATGCAGCGCTATTTTTCCACATCATATATAATGGAATACACAGATGTGGACATAACCTAATGTGACATATTACACTCCTTACTCATTTAATTTCATTTCATAGACATCAATGGGTTGGATTTCACAGGTGACTACTGATCTCTTCCTATTAAAGGAAATATTTAAAATAAAATTGCTGTTGAAAATGGTGCATCATGACAGGTAAATTAAAATGAATGCCCACCTTTGATTACCAGATTGTTTTTTAATCTAAATAGGTCTGAATTTATGTGTCGATTTATTTCATAATATATCTTTAGGGGGCTAGATCTTTGTGTTTTCCTGTTGGAAAAATCAAAATCCCCTGCTTCCCTTCACATAGCAATAGAGTTAAATGATCAAATTCTTCCAGCATATAGCCACCACTAGGTGGAGCTTAAAAGGTTACTGTATGCAGTGCCTATTAAATGGGTTTTTCCCGTTCGGTACAGGTCCAACACCCTTGCTCCATTCAGCTGCTGCGGCTGCCTCCATGCATCGTATGATATTGCCGTAAGAAGATAGCTTCGGTCAAAGAATAGCGGCCGATAATAGGAGCAGAACCGCAGTTCTGCCAAACAGCTGCTATGCAGTGGTCAGAGCCATCTGCTTCCGGCTCCAATTACTGTATACCCTTCAAAATATCCAGTGCCCGGAGGCAGACAAATCAGCTAATCGGGGCGGGGTCCAGGTGTCGGACCCACACCGATCATATACTGATGACCTATCTGATGGATAGGTCATCGGTTGTCAGAACGTGGAAAACCCCTTTAATGCAATAATAATACTAAGCTCCACCTAGTAGTCAATGCAGGCAGTCAGAATTTTATATTTTCAAACAGATTATGTTGGGAATTTGGAGCCCTATAGTTAGAAAAACTGAGCTCTGATTGTTGAAGCAATATATTATGATTATTAATTAGTTCAAAATTTGGGACCTTAAAACGTAATGGTATTCAAAGGTGGACATTCACTCTGAATAAAAAATAAGATAAATCATGAATCATTTTCATATCAAAAGACGTGAAATACTGTTACTACTGTAGTTGTTTTAATGTAATTTGCATGTGTCTCTCATGGTGCTGCTACTAATCTTCGCTGTTGAGGTATAGTCTCTGAGCTGAATCAGTCTCCTTCCCCCTCTTGCAGATGACGATTTAGATCATTCTTGCTTCCATGGAAGAATACCTATATTGCAATGCTTCTGCAGTGGTTTTGCTGATTCCCTGACAAGCTGAGAATGAGTCTCCTCAGATATACTGCCATGCTACTGCAGACGCTTTGCTCCTTTCCTGACAAGCAGAGCAGAATACTATTTCTATTGGCTGTTCTGCAGTGAACAGAGGATCACTATGCAGAGAACTGGCTTTGGGGAGAGTGATTGAGAATGCATGTCAACGAACACTCAGCTCAGTAGGTGGATGTGCACAATTTGAACACCAGGTGGCACCATACTATGTAAGAAAATGTCTTAATTTCTAACTGGATCATTTTTATTAACAGCATGTAAATGGCAAACATTGTTTATTTTTTATGATCTATATGAATATGTTATTTAATGGTGGTACAACCGCTTTAACGAATATTGCTGCATTATTATTCCTGCACTGATATATGATGCACAATATATGATGGGATTGTACAATGCCACCAAGGCAAAGGTTACTTGTAATTATGGCCAGTAGAACAAAAAAGACTGTTCATGTTTTAGTGAGAAAGACAAGGAATATTCCACTTCAGGAATACTAACAACTTCCATTGCTAGACGTAGAAAAAACATGAAAACATGTATTGAACCAAATGGATGTACATACCACAGTAAAAAAATAAATTTAAAAAAAAGATAGGAGTTGTTGCCCATAGCAACCAATCACATCACTGCTTTAATTTTGTAACCTGAAACTGGAATCTGGCCACTAAGGGCAACACATCCACCCTTTGCCTGCACCCACCTGTCTATAGTTTCTACGTTAAATAGCCAATGAAGTTATAAACATAATGCAGATTACTTCTCCGAAATCAAAGCCAAGCTACAAGATACCACTCGTAACCTAAGCATCAACCATAACCCTATTTTATGAGAAGATAAAAAAAAAAAAGTATAGCTGTTGCAATAACAGTTATCAACACCAGGTGGCAATGCAGATATTCCATGAACTAATCAATATGGGTTCCACATATATTATTTTAAGGAGATTTTAAACTTACTGAACATTATAAGGCTTTAAAATATTTTATTGTCATTTTTTTTTATAAACTGCTGATATTATAGAAAGCTAAATTTTCTTTTGATATATATATATATATATATATATATATATATATATATATATATATATATACTTAAATATCTATAGGAAAGGGTAAGTGCACTAAAAAAATCTAGAGATATAAAAATATATTTATAATTTTTTAATATATTTTTATATATATATTTAAAGCTAAACATATAGCTAAATAAATATATATATTATTTATATATAAAAATATTTATTTTATTTTATATATATATATACTGTATATATATATATATATATATATACACATATATAAAAGAGAGAGAGAGAATACGCTACATAAACACAAGTATATAAGCATCTAAACTTGTTACTGTCCATATTATTTTAAGAATCTCTTCTGCAGCCCATTTTCTTGGTTGAAGCTATTCACAATTGACAGTATGTTTATTCCAACCCTCATCTCTTATGTAGGCTTTTATGCCAATATCAATACAGCCAGAGCCAGACATCCCTCCCAGGTCTCCATTTCTACCCTCCTATTCTTGGCGACTTACCTAGATATGTCTTCTCAGAGGGAGCAGATAAACAAATGAGTCTTGTGCCTCAAAACAGTCAATGCCAACAAGGCCATCCTGCACATTATTTTTATATCAGTTCACAGGAGCCGGGTTGCGGTCCTTGCTCATGTACAAAAGAGTTTTCTACATTTTATAAAAAATAAAACTGCGCTGAAGACAATGGCACAGAGCCTGCACATTTCACTCGTAATTTACAAAGAAAGCTCATCAGGAAAGTGACCATGACAGTGTCGGGTTTTTAAGCCAGCACAGATTAACAGAGAAATACTTCGAGGCATGGGAAAACACCTCGTTCTGACATAACTAGATCATGTACATGTTCCCCTGTGAGATGTGAACATTTGGACCTTATTCACAAACATAGGCATACAAAGCTATCCCTTATTCTCCCAGGTAATGTTCTGAGAGAGCAAGAATCAGTAAGAAAGGAATTTCTCTATTAATATAATATGAAAGCCTTTCATGCAGACACACTTCCACTCTCACATTACGGCACTGCATCACAATAAATTAGTTGTCAAAAATGACTCCAGATGACATGTTGGTGTCTTACATATCCTCGCTATATTATTCAGATTTTTCCAGATTTGTTCGAAATACAGTATCCTCAGTTTATGGATGATAATATGTTATTTAGCTTCAGCTGGGACGTCTTAAATCTAAAGAGCACGGATTGTACGATTAGTGGGATGAGAAGGTTTACCGGTCTATGGAGGGAAGATCCTCCCATAAAGTGAAGGGTCCAACTTGTAGTACAATTCTCTCCCCAAAGTCACCTACTGTTTGTAGAGTAAGAGCCTCTTCACATCAGCGTTCAGGTTCCGTTCATCGGTTCTGTTCAACCTTTCCGTCAGAGGAACCGATGAACAGAAATTATCGCTTCCGTTTGCATTACCATTGATTTCAATGGTAATGCTTTCCATTTGAGCTGGTTTCAGTTTGTTTCCGTTACGTAAAGTTTCCGTTTTTTTTTACGGAAAAAGTAGTGATGAGATAAATTTGCTATATGTTGTTTATAAGGTATACTATTAGCAGAAGTTGAGGTAATTCTAGCAAAAAACTAATATCCAATGCTACTGCATGGTACTTGCCAATGTCATACTCACTTTCCCACAGGTTGCATATCATCATTTCCGTGCATTTTTTATTTTTTTATTATTTTAAATTTGCAACATTATTTAGTTTGACTCCATTGGATGGATTTGAAAGGGGTGAGAGAGCAAGTCCGTTCACCTGGGTTCCAGTTCACAATGCTCTTTAACAAGGCTTGAGAACTGCTTTAGATACACCACTGGCAATTCCCACAATATTATCATGTGAATAGCAGAAACTGAAGCGTGAGAATGACCAGGGGCTACCACAGGTCATTCTCATTATAGTGATTTACCAAAAGAGAATATCAGGTCTGATTTCAGGAAACCATCTATGATGAATTTTGGATTTATTTATTTTTTCTACACCACCTATGAGTTGGTGCCCCAAAAAGATCACTGAAAGCATAGAAAAAACTTTCATTCCGAAGCTGTTTTATGAAATTAGAAAAAAATGGATTGCTTTTTCCCAGTAATATTTCCACTCTTATCCATGGGATGTGTCGGTTTTCAAAACGTTCGAAACATTGCTAATGTAGCGGCTTTATCAGTGAAGATTATTTAATATCATATTTCTTTTCTAAGCCAAAGTGAAAGCCCAGAAAGGAGTCTCTTCAGCCCTGGAGATAAGTAGTTCTAGCATTGCTGCATTCTTTGAAATAAATTATTTAAATGCATCTAACATGTTTTTAAAGGGCATTGTCATGAAGCTGATCTTTTTTAAATGCAGATATCTTAAAGATATTCAGGAAATGCCACCTGTGTTGCCCCTTCGATTGCACACATTATTTCCAGCTTCTAAGTTGAGAAAATGGTGCAATGTGGGGGGAAATAGGAAAGACTATGGGGAACCAGGGTTAAACACATTAGTCCATAACAGTAGAGGAGGTAAGGGTTACCCCTTCCACTCATACCCTTTATCACTATGCAGATAGTTTTGGTTATAATTTCATAAAAATTACTGTTGGCTAGCAGGACTTTGTTTTATTCACTCCGAGCCTAAATGCTCCCAAAATTTAAACCGTGGACCATCGCATTTGCAATGAAATTCTCTTTACTGACAGAGGAAAGTTTTACTTACATGTTTATTTCACTGTAAGGCTAAGTTCACACTGAGTTTTTTGACAAGTTTTTTGACGCGGAAACCGCGCCAAAAAGCTAGTCAAAAACGGCCCGAAAATGCCTCCTGTCGATTTCAATGGGAGGCGGGGGCGGTTTTCTCCCGCGAGCAGTAAAACCGGCTCGCGGGAGAAAGAAGCGACATGCCCTATCTTCGGGCGTTTCCGCCTCTGACCTCCCATTGACTTCAATGGGAGGCAGAGAAAGCGTATTTCTCGGCGTTTTATGCCCGCAGCGCCCAATGGCCGCGGGCGAAAGACGCAGCGAAAATCGGCGTGCAAACAGAATTTTGAGGCAGAAATTCTGCCTACAAAATACTCCGTGTGAGCATAGCCTAAGGCTGGGTTCACACAATCTATTTTCAGGCTTAATGGAGGCATTTTACGCCTCGAATTACGCCTGAAAACACGGCTCCAATACGTCGGCGAACATCTGCCCATTCATTTCAATGGGTTTGCTGATGTACTGTGCCGACGACCTATCATTTTACGTGTCGCTGTAAAAAGACGGCTCGTAAAATTACAGCCTCGTCAAAAGAATTGCAGGACACTTCTTGGGACGTTTTTGGAGCCGTTTTCTCATAGACTCCAATGAAAACAGCTCCAAAAACACAGCGAAAACGCTGCGAAAAACGCTGCGAAAAACGCGAGTTGCTCAAAAAAAGTCTGAAAATCAGGGGCTGTTTTCCCTTGAAAACCGCTCCGTATTTTGAGACGTTTTTGACTCTACGTGTGAACATACCCTAATAGGACGTTCACTCGACATGTGTTTAACCAGTGCAAGGAATAGGTAGAATTCTCTGTTATGCCAGTGATTGGATAAAAATGGATTTGCAGCCTCAATCCCCAGTTGCCACTTGCCCTTACATTTTAGCTAGAAAGCTACCTCAGTGCAGACAATAACACTTACAGTCTGCCTAGAGTTCTCCATGCAGCCAGCGCTGTAGTACTGAGAGCGTTGTTATCTCTTTAGTGCTGCATTGTGAACTCTAGAATAATTAAGACATAATTAATTCCCATCCTATAAACACTTGTAATTTAAGTTCACAAAACAATTAAGTGGTATGATAATGAGAATGCCATAATGAAACTCTATAATGGCCAAATCCCAGTATACAGATGCCCTTTGAATATTTTTTTTAAAAAAAGACATAGCTTCAAGAATGTATATAGGCAATATGGGCACTTGCCTAAGGGCAACATATGCTGTATAGTGTATGTATTGTTTTAGAGTTATTTATGTGTTTTCCTGGAAAACAACTTTTTACGTAAGAGTTATGTTGAGTTCAGAATTATATATCTCTTCATGGGAATGCCCAGTGACAATCAATATGGCCTCTATTAAAGTCAAAGGTGTATGTATCATAACTGTAGCCCATGCGGCTAGGATGGGTCCCTAGGGGAGAGGGGGCCCTTACCAGGTAGGATATATTCTTTATTTTAATTGTCGGTGAGAAGCTGTGCAAGGATCCTCATTCCACACACCCTGTAATGTAAGCAAGCAAGTGCGTGGGAATTAACCAAAAGATTGTTCCAGCTAGTTATGGAAATGGTGGTATTAACAAGCACCATAAGGAGTCCCATTTTTATGGCACCCCCTCAGCTATATGTATGCCAATAATGAAAGCAGCTCTAAGAATTGTCAAACTAGAGTCCTAAATGAGCAAACAGTGTTTTGTTCTGTTGGATTCATACAGAAGGTTGCCATATTACGGAGGTGTTTTCCTCATGTCAAAGCCCAGAACTAAATCTCATAGACATGCTTAAGGGGAATTTAAAATAAACTGTACATGCAAGTAACCCCTCATACATTACACAGGGGAAAAAAATTCTCCCAGTTCATCTCAGAGACTGGTAGACAGTTATAAGACCCGCTGGAGCTTGTTTCAGCCAAAGGAGGCGATACAATCATAGACACATCAATTTGGTAATATGGACACTGGCCTGATTCATTTCTTAATATATCTTTACACTGGTAAGGGCTCCATATTGTCTAATGCAGAGCTCCAAATTCTTTTACCCGAAGAATCAAATGATAACATTCTGTTTGACTGTGGGCACCACTAGGGGGAGCTTTTGAGCTACTGGATACAATGTATACATTAAACTCAATAATAAATATGTATGCAGTAAGCTCTTAAGCTTCCCCTGGTGGTGGCTGCAGCCTACCAGAATTATATAATGTATCTCTCTGGCTGTGCAAGGCATTTGGTGCTCTGTATAAGAAAACCAGAGCTCTGACTGCTATGAAGCTATATCAAGAAACGAATTAACAAAAAATTTTGAACCAAAAAGTGACATGGTTCTAAAATGTGAACATTCAATGTATGGCCGGCCCAGCAGTGAGAAGCCCTGGGGCAATGTATTAGCTAGGGAGGAGGGTGCAGCAGTGATGACAATATCCATCAAGAAACACAATAATTTTTCTAGCCTGTATATTGTAATGTGCTCTATCTATTTTGGATGGACAGAGCCACTACTTTTAGGCAATGAGAGAAGCAATTTGAAATTCCTCCCTGAGAAATAAACATCTAATCTCAGTTACTGGCAAAATATTTAACAAATGTATCATGGGAAAATAAATAAGCATTAATTACTGGTGAGTGGAATTTATTAATCACTTGTGGAAATTTGTTTGGTTTGTAAGACTTTAAATTGTAGCTTGTTGTTTAATTAAAATACATTGCCGGTTTTGTGTATTTCTTGGTAGCAATCTGTAGATTTTTCCTTTACAAAATTTTGAGATTATTGAAGGCTCTTTAATCCTAGAGTTATTTTATATCAAATAATGTTAATAACTCTCAAAAATGGCAGAATAAGAGATAGATTCTAAATCTCGACAGAATAGAGCAGATTAGAAATGATAACTCAGAGCAGTTCAGGTGGTTCTGTGATAAGGGGATCAGGCTAAAGAATTAAAAAGGGTCCACACTCACCTGTCTCTGCCATGGCACGGGACCCCCACATTCACACTTCTACTAACTAAGCCAGCATCAATCACATGATAGGGGAAGGGTCTGAAAAGGAGCTTTAACATCATATATATTGCCTATTAGATATGAGCGAATCAATTCTACACAAAATTTTAATCCGGTACAAAATTTCCAAAATCATGGCAAAATAGCAGTTGTAGCCATTTTACAGATTAGAAAAAGGAATACATGATGTCAGGCAGGCTTTTTTCCCATAATTCCTTGCACGCAGCCTTCCCAAAAGTCACTGCAGTTATCCCTCCCTCTACCCATATATGTTTCTGTCACATTGATATAACATGCTGACTTGGCGTTAAAGAGCTTGAAAGGGGTATTTACCTTGGATACAGAAGACATCAGAGAGTCAGACACAAGTCTCAGGGCAATCAGGGGACTTTCAATTTGTGACAAATTTAGAATCAAAACTGTCAACCGATTCAACCAAATCAGACCCGAAATAAAATTTTTGAAATTCATCTGTAATCCATAGACCATTCCTTCCAAAAGGATTTACAGATTACAAAATCTGTGGGATGCTGTGCTTGGGAGTGAAGATAATAGGATCTTTGCAGATGTGTTCTTCCTCATAGCTCAACAAATCCTGAGATGTGTGGCACAAGATGACCAGCTTTGAAAAAATAAATATATGATTTTGCGATACTCTGTCACGAGATGTCTATGCTATGTGTGTCTATGTGTGGGTGGCCACCCAATGGTTGTAATGTGAATTGCAGCAATATTGTTGTGATGTATCAAATTGGTTTCATGAGAAATAGGAGTCCTTAATCAAATTCAAGCAGAGGTAAGGGTGGACACATCTGAATACTGCATAATGTTCATCTGATCTTGCTCCCTATAACCCCTTCCCTTAGTTGAACATAATGTACATAATAGGTTATCATATGGAGGATAGGAGTTGTGGGGACCCATACTACTGGACAGTATGGAAACTTGAGTGATAATTCAAGGGCTAATGCACACAGGAGAACTGTCCGTCCTTATTACGGGGCCGTACCGCCTCCTCTGATGAAAGCAAAAAATCTCCATATACTGTTGTATAAAATTGTAAACAAACGTAGGTACAGTAGAAGAGTAGAAGGTTAAGGCACCTGTATGACAGCCGTACTACAGCCATGTGAATAAGTTTGTGTGTTCACATTTGTATTTATTTTTTTTCCTCCACAGTCCATCAAAACTGATTGAAATATTGAATTTTTGCATTGGTTCCCATTACTTCTCTTCAATACATTACCCTTTGAATTGAATGATAAGTAGAAAGAAAAATGATTTCAACAGGACCTACACATTTACATCAGTTTAAATCCCACAAAATTGTGAAGATGAAACCAGTCTAAAATGTGAAGGCCTCTACCTGAGTGACTGGTTCCCAACAAATGCCTTAAAAATAGCAAAACCTAATAACAAACATTAATCCAATGTGACTCTTGCCAATCAACAGAAACATGTCAAAGTTCATGGCATGCTTGTAAATAAATGGCACAAAAAAAAGTCATGTTGCTTTTTAATGGTTACACCGACAAACTAAAGAATTTCATGTTAGAAACAGATGTAAGGTAAATGCTGCACATAAACCGGAGTGGAGCAGGGCAGGTCGTATGCCTGTATAATAAGACATCACTCACTCCGTAAGCCATATGTTTGGCGACATGTTGTTAGGTACATTTGCTGCAAAACTTAGATGCTTATTTGGAGCCTTTCACTTGCGTGAGCTGGCCATACTCCTTGCTGAACAACAGCCATAAATCATGCTGTATTGCATTGAAATCCATGTAGCTCTTGATAACTAGAACTTGTCATCACACTGTCTAATGCCGAGCATTGACTATGGCATGAAGAACCGCAGAGACAGCTCGGGAAATTCAGGAAAATAGGTGAGAGCGGGCAGAGAGGTCTGGATATATGTGTAATATACTGTTGATGGTAGCGATACTATGAAAATAAATAATGAAACTTTTTACGATGGGTCATGTGACAAATTAATAAACAAATTATACACTCTAGTATGTATTCTATTTCCTTCTTTTTTCGCAACACTTTTGTCTTCTCTTTCCCTTTACCTTTTCTAAAGGGGAGCCGAAATTTGGCATTCTCCTGGCCCTGCTTTATATTATATATTAAATTGTCTGTGTATGTTATTATCTTTTATCTTGTATTACAATTCCTGTCTCTACATTTATGGCCTATGTTAAATTACAATTTTCGATCTATGTACTGAACCTGAAAACTCTAATACATTTAGCCTGTGTAGAAATTACTTCTTGTGTCGTAGACTCTTCCTATGTCTAGTACTCATGTCTGGACCCTTATCCAATGGGCATTCAGTGGGTTTGGTGTAGCCCCAAGGGCATTTGTACCTTAGAGGCAGCTCATATAGCTTCTATGGGGCCCCTGGAGGTAGAGGGCCCAAGTCAGGTTTGCTCCATCCCTTTTTCTAATGAAGGTTGGGAACCTGCACTAGTTTCCGTCTGAATATGTTATTTAACATTTTAGGTCTGTATCTTGTGTATCTTGTGATAGCTCTTTGAATTATAGTAATCTCAGCAGGTTTACCTGAACCAAAGAGGATCAGGGGTCGACTTAGATGTCTTAACACTAAAAAAGGTCTGTGACATGGCAAAAAAGTGCAAGACATATAGTAGAGAACCGTAAATGTATTGTCACAGCACAATGTTTTTTGTTTTTTTTAAATTCACATTGTTCTCTTAAAAGGGTTTTCCAACTTTTATTACTGAGGATATGTCCCCAGGATATTCCATCAATGTGTGATCAGTGGCAATGCGATCACTGGGTCCCCACCCATCATAAATAATATCTGACACAAGGCCACTCCTGTCCTGCCACTGTGTCTGGAATTGAAGCTCAGCCCCATTTACTTAATTTGACAAGAATGCAAAGGGAACATTGTTGCACTTTCCTGATCTACCATTTTGGAAGGGAAGAGTGCCATTTAATTTTTCGTCTCAGGCAGCAAAATCGGTAGAAGTACTCCAGGGTAAGACCTCCACCAATAACACATCGATGACCTATCCTAGCATGTAGGCTTCTATCTGTAGAACAATCATGAGTCTTTTAAAAAATTTCCATAGCCTTTCAAGTGATTATCATATCCCCTTTACGGGGAGTAGTCCCTACATTATATAAGAAACATATTATATAAGAAATTGCTATTTATGCTATTTTCTGCTAAATATTTTAATTTGGCCCCAAAGGTGGAGCTTTACTTTAAATAAGGGAACTCCGCTGATTTATAGCATATATATTATCTGTAGAACTGCCCTAGTTATCTCTTGTAGCACTGCCAAATTATCTTGGACATCAGAGTCACGGGAAGACTCAAGCAGAGCATCTTAATGTGCTTGTAAAGTTATAGGGGGCCTGTGTTAAATGTACTATCAGGCTTAGCGCAAGGCAGCGGCAAGCTAAACAATTCAACCCTAGACTTTATCAGACACATTTGTGAGGATTATGACTCCACAATACTAACGGAGCCAACAGAATAGGCTTCTTTATTTTGGAATCTTTTCTTAGCTAATATCTGCCCAGCCATTCTGCTCTTAATAATAGAGTCATGATATGAAATAGCATTATTTCACTTACAACAAAAGGATCAGAATTGTACTTGAGGTTCATGGCTTGTCATTGTTCTTTCCACAATAATAGTAGGCCATTAAATGCTCATTTTTCTACTCTCCGTTTATATTCCCAATGGTGGCTTGCTTTAGCTGTAGTCTACGGAGCTCCGGATGCACAGGAAAGTGCTCTGCCCAAATTTGCGGAACACATTGCAAGTGCAGTTTTCAATTATTCAGCTTTCTGTACAATTTCTCTGTTACGCAAGTCTGATCTGAGGTCAATTTCATTCTTTTTTTTTTTTACCTTCAACGTATAAACGAAATCTTCTGACTTTTCTTACAAGTAAAAGGAAGGGAATTTAATAGGAATAACACACAATGGTAAAATAAATAATAGAAATGCAGCAAACTTTTATAATAGTCTTAAATAATATGTATGTACACTTTAAAGATAAACTCCAAAAGACACATGAAATTGTTCTAACTACCCCCCTAAATTAGCCCACATATTAATAATGTTCTTCGATTGTCCCTTCCATAAAACTTGCTTTTTAGAATAGAATAATCCCTTTTCTGTCTGCAACCTGATTTGTAGAAATGTACTGTCTGTGGGCAGTAGCTCCGGTAGCTAAATGTTCTATGATGTCTTGCCCAGGCATCCCATAGGGGGTGTAGTCACATCTATCAGATCACTTCTATAGATCATACAGGTTGTAATCGGGATGCTAAACAGCCACAACAACAATGCAGATGCCTGATGCACAGGAAGAGGCACAGGAGAGGCTGCAGACTGTACCCTGTACAGCAGCATTCATGTCACAGGCAGTGTGCAAACAAAAGTCTACTGCAGGTACGGGCAGGAAAGTCTGTTTTAAACTATTGTATCTTACGACCTATTGGATATCTGTTTAGAGAGAGGGGCATAGCTGCCACTAGAAGCTCATTTATACTGGATGCTCTACTAGGGGTCTTGAAAGGGAAAGTCAATTTTTAATATATATAATATATTACGAAATATTAGCACAGAATGATAGATGAAAACAAAACTACATGGTGCTAAAATGGTACAATTACTTTAAGGTTGATTCCTTTAACATTGTGAGTAGTATAACAAGATTTTAAATATGACAAACGTTTCTTGTGTATTTGTTATAAGAATCGCTTTACAAATTGTGTTTATTCTTACTTATTGTCATGTATTTGTACGGACAGGTTGCATGGGATGGAGTCAAATATTAGAATGAAGGGGGTACACCGATAGTTAAAGCCAGGAGCCAGACCATATGTACAGCCTGTGTAGGGCCCTGTAAGTATAAGGGCCACAGTGCTTCCTACAGTCCATATGATTGCCTGTTAATGATTGCCATAACTGATAATAATTACTGGTGTATTACAATCTATGAGGCATTGGCACACCATTTAAAGGTCCTGCTAGAAAGCAGCTTTATGCCAAACATCTATCAACAGATTAGCTGTAATATAACAAGGGGCCACACTTACTTTTAGTGCACAGGAACCCTATGCTGTCTATGTCTGTCCCTGGTTAAACCCTCATACCAAGAGACGTTAAAGATTGCGGCCCCAGACACAGCAGTCCTTACGTATGATAATGATATCATCAATAAAGTCTAATAGGTTATTTGTGAATCAATCCATAAGAAATAGACCCAAGTGATTGGCTCCAAAGTCAGCACTAAATGAGGTTGTTTGCAATTGAACCTTCGGGGCTCATTATTGTGTTACAGCTGGGGCCTACCGGAGGATCCTCTAGTACTCTGGTAAGCCTGTACGACCCCAGTGATTGGTGGTTGTCACCTTTAGGAACTCATCTGCTACTCTAACCAAGAAACAGTATAATATTAAAAAACAACATACATAATACTTTACGTTGACATCATTTTTTGTATAAATTTTAGTAGAATTGTGCATTTTTTTCTCTTTTTATATTGAAGAAATTTATTTAAATCAAGGTAATGAAATAAAAGAAGGCCAAAAGAGTCATGTACAAAGCAAACTGTGAAGACGTTTATTATCTTGAGTCAATTTATTAAGTACATATGAAATAAAAAATTACTTAATACCATCAGATTATCTTCGAGAGTCACTTTATAAAGTCTGATAAATTTAAAATAAAAGCTATGAATAAATTGGTTCTTTATGGAGCTCAATAACAGAGGACACTTCAGTATATTATACAGTTGTAAAATCATTAATATCACTACTATAGATTAAATATTACTTTTTTCACAATAGAGCAAAATGACCAAAAAGCATAAATTCAGTTTTTATAAGTTAATCCTTTTATTGAACATTTAACTGAAATGTCCAGTAATGGTAATACATAAATATACTGAAATTACTTTGTGGGTTTTCTTTAATGTACAGTTATTGAGAATTTATTTTCTGTGGACTCTCTGCCTTAGAAGGTACTGTTAAAGGAGAACACCTTCAATTATTTTACAGTCCCAAAAAAAAGGATTATTTTGCTTGCAAAGAACAGAGCCTAGGTTCATACTGTACCTGGTGCCCACAATGTGCCAAAGGAATGAGTTGAGTTTCACCATGAATATTCCAGGCAGTTCCGGCCATAGGGATGTGCAACCTGTTTGGCTGCACAAGGGGTATCACATGTCACTACTGAATGAGGCGTGCCAGTGGTCCTGATGATCTGGACTACTGAGCTGGGACGCCTGCAGCTACATTCTCTAGTTTATTGATTGATCAGATTTATCTAGGCAACTGTAAGGCAGTGGTATTTGGGAACTGTATGATTGCATTATGTAAAGGGCACCAACAATGTTAAGGCCGGCCCTAATTCCAGGGGAATACCAACCATGAAGGAATGCGGCATTCTGCATTCTGCATTCTGCAACTTTGTAATTTGCCATTACAGCAAAACTTGAAAAGGGTGCGATAGGCTTACACTTTTCCCCACTCACATTAGAAAGTTTTGCAAAGAATTTAGTTGCATCATTCAAACCACATGCAAGTCTCATCATGTGACTTATTTCATGCGGCACTATATGACTAGGAATTGCAACGCAGTCTCTATATAGCGACGTAAACAGACATGACAATAGGTAACATTGTTGGGGGTTTGAGAGTAGATACCAAATTCCCAGAATGATATGCTGTTGTATTGTGTGGGAAATTCTGAGCCCAGGGCCCATCTTTGTGGCATCATTGGGATCCCAACTCAAAAGATCCAGCTAATGTTATCTCCTGCCAATTCATAGAGAAAAGAAACCCAGTTAAGAAAAATGCAAAGAGAATTTTTTTTATTTCATCTACTTCTAATATCATTTAGACTGTATGCACACTGTATGCTCAGAAGTTACATCTTCACATCTGTTCTTAATTGCCAAAAATTTTAATGGAACCAGTTAAGGGGGGAATGAGAAACATTACCAGGAGAAGTTTATTGGATTTTTTCCCTTCTACTCTGAGCTGGATTTTAATTAGCAATTGAAAATGGACAAGAAGACGGAACTCAAGAGCACAAGTTTGCATGCAGAATTAGGAAAGGTGCTATTACTTTTGGAAGGAGAACTGCTAAAAAGAGACAAAATGTCACCCTTTTATCCCCATGTATGCCTCAATCAATAATGTAATACTCAGCTTGAGTCTCTATTTTCAGAGTTGTGTACTAGAAACTTCCCGGGAGAGTCCTGGTGGAGAGTCAACATTACACCAATCCAGGGCTTCTGTGGACGAGTCAGTGACTTTATGGTCCCAGAGGACTAACTAGTTCCGGTATTGTCCCCAGCTTTCTCCTGCATCTGTTACTAAGTGATCACCTAGTTGCTACCTGCCAAACAGGCTGTATAAAAATAATGTTTGAGTGGGCACCTGAAAGCCTCCCTAAGTAATAATTGCAATGAGAACCTCTGATTTTTTTTTAACAAGAGTTTCCTTTAAATTGTAAATTTAATATCCACCTATTTCTTAAATGAGTTCTCTAAATTTATGGAAAATCATACATGATGTTTATGTTATACAATTTTTTACAATGAGTTTCCCATTGAATTTTTTTTTTAGGATCTACACAAATTTTTAAAAGAATGAGTGGATAGAATACAGATACGTTACTCTGTTGAGGACTCTTTCCTCTTCTTCTTGGCTTCTGACTCCATCAACAAATCCAACTGTGCCTCAGGCTAAAGTATTAGAAACACTGTATCCAATTTACATACAGAAATAAACACCTTTACAGCGGGTCCAACATAATCACTAAACAAAACCAGGGAAATATTTTCTTGATGTATATTCTAAGCAGCCGTGACCCTGAATTTCTTGAGAAAATAACACTATTACCTAAAGATGCCGTGCGCTGGGATCCCAAGCAGCATCACAATTTCCTTTCTTGTTTACTAAAAAGCTAATATTTTGGCTTTTGTGTCACACCTTAGCATATTGCTTAGATATATTTGTACATTGAGATTGTATTTTATTCCCCTGCTCTGCAAGGAGAACAGAGCAACACTCTCCAAGGATTATACCTGATTCCTGTATTGAGGAGAAAGCATTTTCACAGTGGCAGGTATCTCAAGTTCAAATGATACTGAGACTGGAGGAGAATTGGAACTAAGTAATACAGCAGACGAGTGGGTGAGAATGAATCAGATATGAAAATGTCTCAAGCAATAAATTAACGCACAGCATGGGGGTGATAGCTTAATCCTGTCTAGTCCAAACAGTACCTGACACCCATTATTGTTATAGTAGGTAGCTCATTGTAATAGTACTGGAGCGAAAATGATCATCCCCAAGTGGTTTGATGTTACACAGTAGGTTTAATAACGTGATTCTATGGAGTACAATGTACAGGAAAACACAGGTTTAATGAATATAGGTCAGTCAAAGCAATTCTTTTTTTTTTTTTTTTACATAACTAAAAAGTGTCAGGGTCAAAAATCAGCTTTCAGGGGGAAAAGAATCAGTTCCCCATTGATACCCAGAGCAGTTTAGTCCCCAGAGTATTTGAGGGCATAATAAGTTATTTTGGGAAAATGTGGAATGGGGCTCCATCACCATAAATGGGCAAAAGTGAGTCCAGGAAATGGTAAGGTTAGTATTCTGTGGTTCCTAGTTTGTTTAACTCTCTTTCTAGTGGCAGAGTTACAGCTACAACTAACAGCCCTTCACCCCTGAGGCATTTTTAACTGTGCCTGCGGACCCCCTTAGATGGTGATCACCGTAACAACTACTATTCTGGTAGTTACGTATATGAGCATGGGAGCGTTTTTTTGTATGAATTTGCAAGTAAGGTCAATGCAAATGAAATATAAAAAATAAATAAAAATCTGAGCACTGGTGAAGAGCAAGGAAAGGTGTTGTAGAGACAAATCTTTATCCAATTTCTTTAGCTGCAAGCTCTGTTAAAAATAATAATAATTAAAAAAATTCTACATTTTGTTAGCACCATCGCAGATTGTCTTCTGTACTAGGCTTTCTTTGGACGCCTATTACAGTCAATGGTTGAACATGCAACAGCCCAGAAAACAAATGAGCAAGTATACAAGATACGAAGTGGAACGGCACCACCAATATCTATTATGAAAGAACCCTTTTAAGCCATTTGAAAAATAGAGTTGATGTCACTTCCATTATATCTCAGGATGGAGCACAGATTTTGTCTTGTATTTACCCTAGGGAAAGCTTTATTCTGTGCCCTCTATTGCCTACCTTTGAATTATGCAATTTATATGAGGTGCCAAGTAGAGTAGGGATTGAATATTACTCTAAGCACATTTCTGCCTCATAAAAGTCAAGTTTTTATACCATGAATCCACGTGCCAGATAAACTAAACTGACCATCTTTACTACAGTTCTTCATCGCTAATTACCTCAATACTGAACCCTATGGGCAATAATATGAACTCCTCATAAAGAGCTGCTATAGTTGACAACTTCCCTCTTAACACATTGACACTGCTTAAGTTTTGCCCAATTGTGTGTTCTCCAATATAATGCCCGCGGCCCCTGACTGCCGGCATCCTACTCGTACCTGCAGGCGCAACTGCAGAACTGTGCATCCCCGCTGGCTTTTCCTTTCTCGCGGCTGCCGGAGCATTCTGCTCTCTGCCTCCTCTTCCGAACTGCCCCGCAGGGCCAGCGCGAGCACCAGTAAAATTGTTCCCAGCCTATCCCTGCACACCCTGGTCCTACTAAGTGACCCTGCCCCTTTCCCCAGTGCGTCAGCAAAGTTGGACAAACCTAGTGTTATCCTGCAAAGGTTCCTGTATCCTGAGTCGGTTACCTATTGGTATCCTGTATCCTGAGTCTCTTACCTGTTGGTATTACGTGCCCTCTGGGTGCTTCTGGCACCAGCGCACTTCCAGCAATCCGGCACCAGCCTGCTTCCAGTAATCCGACGCCAGTCTGCTTTCATTAATCCGGCAGCAGCCTGCTTCCAGCAATCAGAAACCAGTCTGCTTTCATTAATCCAGCAGCAGCCTGCTTCCAGTAATCCGGTTCCTGTCTACTACTATCAAGGTACCACTCTTGTCCATGGGCTGTCCGTGTCTGGTATTGCAGCTCAGCTCCAATTACTGGAAATGAATACTGAGCTGCAATACTAGACATAGTCCAGGACAAGACTGGCACTGTATCCATAAAAAAAATCAAAACATCCTTCTAATCTCACGCAACTCCTTATAAACCACAGTGGTCAATAATATAATATGTGAATGGACCCAGTCTGGATACATCAGTCAGAAAAACAGGTGTGAGCATTATCTTAACCCTGTCCTGTCCTATGACGTACAATTACGTCATGGAGACTATACAGTTCCCATGAAAATTACGTAAATGTACAGTACCTCATAGTAATGGCATAGCTGTGCCCATGCCATCACTTGCGGATTCTGGCTGTATAATATACAGCCTACACCTTGCTATAATAGCCGGGTTTCGGAGATGTCTCTTAGTGTTACCAGTCCCCTAATGGGACTAAAAAATAAATAAAAAAGTGAAATAAAATGTTTAAAAATATTAATAAAAAAAGAATAATTCTAAACAAATAATTTAAAAAAACTTTTCCCAATAAAGGCTTATTATGTGAAAATAAATAAATATATATGAATATATATATATATATATATATATATATATATATACACACACACAACCAGTATTGACCCGAACTCTAAAATAATCACGATATTTGATCCAAATGATGAATGTTAAAAAAACATTTGAATAAAAAAATGCCAGAATTGCTGTTTTTTGTTTATATACTCGCATTAAGAAATGGAATAAAGAGCGATCAAAAAGTTGTATGTTGCCCAAAATGGTACCTATAAAAACATTAACTCATCACACAAAAAAATAAGCCCTCACATAGCTCTGTCGACAGAAAAATAAAAAACATTGTCTCTCAGGGTATTGTGACACAAAAACAAATTATTTTTTTTCTAAAAGTGTTTTTATTATGCAATAATAGTGAAATATAAAAAAGGATATAACTTTGATATAGCCGCAATCGTACTGACCCACTGACAAGTCATTTATACAGCACGATGAAGGATGTAAAAAAACCTAAAAGACAATGGCAGAATTTCTGTTTACTGTCCACCCGTCCACCCGCCTTAAAAAAATATTCTAAAAGTTATACAATACATTATACTTACCCCAAAATGGTGGCATTAAAAACAAGCCCTCCTAGAGCAATGTTGAAGAAAAAATAAAAAAAGTTATGGCTCTTGAAATGTGATGGGGAAAAAAAAAAGAATCGCTGCATCCTGAAGGTCAAAGTGGGGCTTCTTAAGGGGTAAAGGCTATGTCTACCTTTGCAACCATTTTATATGGTTCCAATGTGTCAAAAAAATAAATAAATTATAATAATCTTTCCTTTCCAGTCTTGATTAAAATATATCTGATCCTGCATTCATTCTCTTTATTTATCTGTCCCCTATCCCTATATATGTGGTAAGTTAGCAAAAAGTAGAGAACAGATGGCAGGGAGTATGACTGAAAGATCAGACTACACAGCCTTTGTTTGTTGTCTGTTACCATGGAGATGTATAGGCCTGCACAGGATCTGGAAAATGTATAATCAAAACCTATTGCAAAGTTGCTTTATTTTTTTAATGTAGATTCATTGGGACGAAAAAAAAAGTAACAATTGCTTGTGAAAGTGTTCATAGCAATTAATAGTGGCTTTTTTCTGCAATATCAGAAATGATATCCAGTCTTATCAGCTTGTAGACCTTCTGAAATATTCTACGTACTAAAGAAGGATAATATCAGAGGAGAAAATCTTTTACTGGGTATTATTCACTTTTATTCTAAATTCAGGTAGGAAGAAAATTTGCAATTAAATCTAAGGCCAGATGGCAAAGAAAATGAGGCTAGTCCTATTTGTATACCTGGAGTAATTTCCATTTAACTGATCCTAAAGCAAATAATTGTCTGAATTAATTCAGCTTCTAATCTGAATCCAGAACAAAAGGCAAATGATCTTATGTTCAATTTACTTTACTTAGCTTTCATCACTTTTGTTTGAAATAGACTTAAGTTATAAATAAGATGACATCTTAACATGCACTTATCTTCTCTGACAATGAAGGTGCTTTATAAAAATACATATAGTAGCATGTGCCCTGCAAGTCCTTTATATAATACACTGGCACTTTTCTGCCTGACCAGTACATCTCATGGTAGACATCTTTTATGGAGCTCTGCAGATTTGTGTTTTCCTGGCAATTTGGAATAGGAAAGATTTGAAAACATATATAGTGGATAGCTGTATGATATAATACAGCACTGTACGGAGGGGGTATTCCTATCTTCTCCTAAGCCGATTGTGTTTGTAATGTAAATAATTGAATCTACACTATGCCATGAAGGCTATGTAACATGATAGAGTTTGGGCTTCTTTTACACTGGCCTCATGGTTCAGTTCTGTCAAAATTTAAATGCCCCTGCAACCTCTACAATGGCACACAAAGTCCTAGTAACCAAGGATAAGAGTGGATGGGTACTAGCAATAATATGAGCGGATTAAGATGCCAAAAACCACAACAGGGCATGCAACACCATAACATATATGTAATAGTATGTACATTACTGATAATAAATACATAAAACACAATAAAAACAACAAAACATTGACACACCTCAATAAGGTAATCCTATCCCACAGGTCCACCCAGAAAATATATATAAAGGTCAACTCATGAGCCTAAATCCTTAAAAGCAATACTGACAGAGAAAGGTCATATTATGAAGACAAAAAAAACACCAGAACAAATACATATAATAAAACTTCTGAGACTAAAGTGTAAAAAGCTATATTAAGTGAATCTAGTGAATAAAGAACAATGTCTTCATGTCAATGTGGTAAACAATCAAATCACAAAACAAGGCTAATAGTAAGTGAAGAAAAACAGGATAGCTCCATGACCATGATCCCCCATCGTATATGTATTTATTTGAGTATATTCTTAAAGTAAAACGCCAATGAAAACCATAGTCTCGAATCTTCATGTTCATCTGTAATTATTATGTCGAATGCCAGTGCTGTCTCTTGTAAGTTCCAAATAAATAGACAGAATGTGCCTGGACCATATAATAGCGACAAATCAAGAATACATTGGCTGATAATTGCAAATCTGCTTAGTCCTCTGTGTTCTCCTGTTGCTATTAAATTTCCTCTAGACTGTTTCCGGTTACCCATAGATGATATTAAGCTATAACTAACCAGTTTTCACACGGCTTGTGACATGAATGCTGCTGCACTGGGCACAGTCTACAGTCTCTCCTGTGCATTTTCTCACATCTTAACTCCTCATCTGTGGTTCTCCAACAACCTGCTCGTAATGTGGAATGATGTCTTGTGGTTGATTGAGGGACAATAGAAGTATAGTTACAATACGAGTTAAGTTAGGAGTGGTGGGTATAATTTATGTCTCTGCTGGTGTTTCTGTTTAAGTGGATTGTGGACCTTTTATGTTAGGTCTTCCACTTTGCACAAGTATCTTCCTTATTTCCATAGGAAGCAGTACATAAAACTTTTTAGAACATTTTTCGAGTTATATTAATCTACCACTTATGTTAACATTTTCTCCATAGTCACCCACTAAATTTTTTAAATCTGTTCTTAATTATACAGCGTTGATTGAAGATTCCTGATCCGCATTAGGGTACAGGTCTAAACTTTCCAACCTCATCAATCATGTTTTGTGTGAGGAATTTAAACATTAGTATTGGAAGAGAAATAATATTTTTAGGATCTCAGGTTTGAGAAAATATGTTTACATTCTCCTGAAAATAATTATTTTTTCCCATTTTTCTTTCAACAGAATATTCTACAATGCAGGTATTGACATGGGACCAATGTGTCCAATTTTTTGACTGGTCCAGCACTGTTCCTAGCACATATGCATGAATTTTTCTCCAGATTGGTTGTTAAAGTATTTATTCCTACTATATTCCACTAAATCATTTATAATAGAGGTGAGTGTGCAAGAGGTTACAGAGCTACTATACATCTGCTAATAGCTAAGGAGGCAATGTAAGAGAAAGGAACACATCTTTTTATGAGTAATATATACAGTTAGATGTAGTCAAAGGTATAGGCTGATTTGAGAGTCTCCAAAGGGTAATCCGAGGCCATTGAATAGCAAATCGAGTAATCGTGAATAGCAAATGGTTTAAGGTTCAGTAAAAAGAAATGGAAAAACAAAACTTTAAGAACTCAAGTTTGGGTCTGATATGCAGTTATCAACAGACAGACAGTTTTTGGAGCAATATACAGTAGCAATTATATTAATGCAAATTAATTAATCAGTTCAAAAAGTGGTCAGTTTAAGGAGATAGGAGGGACATAGACAGGAGCAGATGCAAACAACAGAAGGCCTATGATCAAAAAACAATATATTGGCCCCTTACTCTCCAACAGCTCATTATAGAGCATGCCCTTATGTCTCTCTCACAGTCCACCAGTAATTGTGAGTCATAAAAATTCATTTGTATAGTCCCTTACATGAAAACTAATAGACTGTGTCACGAAGCGGGTTAGTGGACCCACTAGGCCGTACCGCCGCAGCGGGGAGGCAGCTGGCCAAACAACAGGACACCCGAGAAATACAATGTCCCGCACAAGGGTACCTGAATAGTCCAGATGGTGGCCGCAGCTCTGGCACAGATGAGATGGGTGCAGCAGATGGCGCCAAACGTGGTGGATGACACAGGAGCCGCAAGTTGCGCCAGATGTGGCGGATTCCTCCGGATGTGGCAGATAACACAGGACGTGGTGGATTCCTCCGGACGTGGCGGATTCCTCCGGACGTGGCAGATGACACAGGACGTGGCGGATTCCTCCGGATGTGGCAGATGACACAGGACGTGGCGGATTCCTCCGGACGTGGCAGAAGACACGGGACGTAGCAGATTCCTCTGGACGTGGCAGATGACACAGGACGTGGCACGACTAGATACTAGGGCAAAGCACGGGAAACAGGAACAGGGAACAAGGTACGGGTAACAACAGGAACGGGAAACACTAAGGGACCATTTGCAAGACAGACTGGGAAAACTAACAACGCTCAGGCATCGAACTAGGGGGCTGGACCCCTCTTATAGCCCAGGGTACTCACGGGTCAAAGGTCGTTCAATATGTCCGGTGCGCGCGCTGCCCCTTTAAGAGCTGGGACGAGCATGCGCGCGCACCCTGCGGGCTCCGGCGGAGGTGAGTGGATGCAAGCGCTGGCGTCTCCTGAGGAGGAGGCTGCGGCCAGCACTTGCCGACTCGTGGCTGCGGCTGTCAGCGGGAGGCTGGAGCTGACAGCCCGCAGCCACGGACATTACAGGCTGTAGCAAGCTGTTGGCTGTTTTTGAGGTGGAATTGGGCCCCTTTCTTACTGGGCACTTGTGCAGTTGCACAGGCTGCACAAATGGTATGCCCGCCTCTGGACATAGCGATTTTGGCTAAAAGTTAAGTCACATGTTACAGTACCAACCAACCACTGGGATCATGGGCACAGACCTCTGACATCTACTACTGTCTATGCTTAAAGGCGTAGATTGACCCAATAAAACCCTCTCTTCTACACACCTAAAAGTTTCAAAGTTGGCATTACCTATAATTTGCATTAAGGTTTGTTGAGCTGATAATTAGTTGAACAACAAAGTGGATGTATCGTAACAGTAAATGTATGTGGTCTTTGTTACAAATGCTAGAACATAATGGAGCTGCAGGCTTTCAGTTATGCCAGGGAAGAAGCCGATATGGCGAAAACCCTGGGTCGGGCTAACTCAGCGTGCCTGGATTTCTATTTGCTGTTTTTAAAAGCTGTGTTTGTGAGTAGCAATAAACCTGTTTTTTTACAACAAATTATGGGCGGTGCTACTCTACGTGTCATGTGTCCCGTAGTAGGCTCATTTTAACATCAGAAAGAGCCCGGGCCGGCTGTGGAACTACTGATCCCAGCTATCACTGACATCTGCTGCACCAGTATTATTGTACTGTTACCTTCCGTCAAGGTGGATTAGAGAAGGATACCACCAAGATCATTGGACTGAATTTGTGGGCTCATTTGGGTCATCTGAGCGGCTAAGTATCCATTTATTTTTCAGTTATGGAGCTGGCTATTTCTGCATTTTATGTATATTCTTTATAGTTAGATATACTGTATAAGTCGAGAACTGTGAGGCATGACATCACAACAGCAGAAATTGTATTTCCATATTGTTAAGATCATGGGTCTGCTGTTCTCCAATGGATTATCTGGAGTTCACAGTCATATATGTAATAGAACAATAAAATGTAACTGTCTATACACAATTCACTTAATTTCCATGTCCAGTTTGTATAGCGGTAATGTTTTAACAAAAACCAATTGGCTTATAAAAAACAAAACAAAACGCTATTGAGAAGTTGTAACCATTTCATTTGCATGCATGGAGTGGTAGTTACCATACACAGATACAGATCTACAATGGAAATTATATTATCCTTACATTTCACTATATACACAGCTTGATTTTGAGATTTTTTTCACTTTGTTTACTATATATGCCAATAGTGTAATATTAAACAAAAACAGTGTGTCCTGTGCCAGAATGATTGATTACAACACAGTGGCAAGGTCACCTCCTAAGAACAGGCAGAGTGCAGTAAGGGCTGTCTGACTCATACAGTTAACACTATATCCGTATTGTATGAATGTCATCGGCAATCCAGTGATTTATTACTTGGAAAGCTCTGTTCAATTTTTTCTGCCTGACCAAATTGCACATTTTCTAGAAAAAGAAGCAAAAATATTTCATCCCACAGATTACCAAGGGTCCTCATTTTTCCCAAAAGATTCAATGAAGCTTTCTGAAAAAGATACTGATCACCAAAACCATGTATTTCTATTTTTTCACTCATTCCTCTCCAATACCTTTTTCAGACATTAGGTTGTGCCTATTATAAACACTAATAAAAAGGTGCTGGAAGAGATTAAGAATTTTTTTAATCAGATTTTAGGCCATAATTCAGGGCAACTGTAAATTTTATTTAAAGATAAATTGATTATAATTGATACAGTTTTTATGTTTATTATATTTTGTTTCTTCATTTTATTGTTTTATATTTTAAATTTTTTAGTTCTTGATTTTGACATGTCGGAGCCAATCATTAAAAGTATTCAGACGACTAAAATATGATAAGGCTTGTATTGTTCACTTGGCTGACAGTGAAGAGTGATGATGGAGCAGACTTATTATCATTAAGCAGTGCTATGCTGTCAAAAGTACATATTTTAAGAAATATATTATTATTCAGTATATTTTCTGTTATCTCCCACCATGATTTATACTTTCTCAAATATCCTAAAATTTATTGTCAATAAAAATGTAATGGGGGTTTTCTATAAAAGAGAAAATATTTTACTGCTATTCAGTTTATTTTTATTTGTTGTTTTTAGCTGTTTGCAATAAAAATTTTGATGGGAGAAAAGAATTTTAAATAAAATACCTAGTTTAATTAGTTAAACATATTGTTGATATATTTTCTATTTTTCTAATGGGTCTTTGTAATGTTTTGCACTATTTTTAACTGAAATCTTAAACAATACAATGATGTTTTCTTATTATATTCTCGTTATTATTATTTTAAATATACTTTATTTATGCAATCATAGTTTTACAAACAGAATACAGAAAAAAAGTGGAACCCTCCCTATCCTTTGTACACAAGGAAAAGGGGACAAACTTTTATTTTTTTATGTTTTGTTTTTTTCCAAAATACAGAGGAAGAAGGTCACTTTATTAAGCCTAGAAATTAACTTTAACTCCAGGTTAAGTGAGCCACAATGCAGCTGCATTTTAGAGTCCTTCTTGTGGCCACAGCACTCAGACCTTCTGTGGTTTGGTCCAATAGAACCACAGATGGTCCAGTTATTACCACTCTAATACAGATTGTAAAATATGGCTACATTATGGTGATCTGGAAATGGCCTATAGTACCGTTGTCAAACAGCAAAACTTTGGTCACCTTTCTTTTCCAGTCCACTATCATAGGTGTCACCCTAAAACTTTGAGGGTTTTTTTTTTGTGTCCGTAACAAAGCAATGGGTCCCAAATTATATTCACTGAAAAAACATTAACTAAATATCCTACTACTTCAGTCCAATATCTATGTAATCTAGGGTATTGGTGTACAAATATCTCTTGCCAGTTTTTATGGTGTACAAGTTGTTCATCACAGATAAGACATTTGTGTTATTTGGAATTGTTCCTAATCCTATCCTATTCTTTTTAAAACCTTGGGCTTGAAATTAAATCTATGGTCATACGAAAGTTTAGAGAACACTTTTGTAAATATTTAGCCACTTTCAATCCAATGCAATAATGTCAATTTGTGAAAAAAAAAATAAATTCGGAATATTTTTTAGGAAAACATTTTAGATCAGTATGATTACTGCATATAAAATAATCAGTACAAAACTAAAATGAGAATGTGTTACATAATGAAATGGTTAAACATTTTATTATGACTTATACTTTCACACATTCTGACATTTTAATATTCATTGTGACCTTTTTCTCCCACTTTTGTCAAGGTGACAGAGGTTGTGGCACACAACCTGTCATGTATCTCTGATGGGCATATGTACTTTTTATGCCCTCCTCGGTGAATTAGCATAAATAAGGCAAAGTGTTAATTTGCTTATGCATTTATTTTTTGTTTTATTTTCATTACATTGTGTTGATACATCACCTTGTATGCCTGTAAGGTGTATTATTTGTTAATTGATTGTGATGCTAATGATATGATGCAGATGATCATATGAATAAATTAGTTACATTTTTTGTTTAAGAGAAATTTACTAATTAAAGAATACATGAAATAAGGCTTTTTAATAAAAATCCTAAGAATATTGCGAATTGAAAATTTTGTGATCATACTAAAATAGTTTTGGGATTAATAAGTGTTGTACAATGCATCAGCTACCTATTACAATAAGAACAAGATACCAGATGAAAAAGCTATATGTAACACAAATAACTGAACTTTACAATGGTAAAGTCCTCCTCTGGGCTCATATAAAAAAATGAAATATATCAGATATTTCTCCATCATTAAAAAAAGTTTGTACTTTTTCACTTTGTGTCTCTGGTGTCATTTGATCCTTTAGTTAAATTTCTTAGCATAAAATTCACACACGTTACTTTCGTAGCAGATTTTGTAGCGGCTGTGCAAGGTTTTGCAGGACGCTGCAATACCTCAACCAAGGCCTGAGGAGAAGAGGGTCCACTGGGGCAGGTGGCCATTTTTTTCCAGGAGTCCAGACGCAGGGGTTGTCAGCGTTACGGCGCAGGTGGCTCGATGACATCACTGCATTGTGTGTTTGTTAGAGGAAGAACATTATGGACTTCCAACACTAAAACAGCACCACAGTTTTCTACACACCACCTTCTGAAGTGACTGCGTTGTTGATAAACTTATTCAGACTTTAGGGCCCCACTTTTAACTTTGTCTAAAGCTGGCCCTGCTGTCAGGTTTTCACTGCTTTTAAAGTTTGAATAAAAAAATAACCTGACGGACCCATTATTGGGCTCTGTTGACATCTGCATTTTGTCTTCTGTTCATAATGGAACCCACGAGGTTCTGCCAGATGCGTCGTATAACAGATACCAACGGTGCCAAACAAACCCCATTGACTTGCAATTGGCTCCATCGGGTTTCCGTCAGGGTGTCCGAAGTATTAACGGGAAGAGTAGCACTGCATGCAGCGATTGTCCTTCCATAAAATCTGACAGAATTAGTGAAGGAAGAGCCTCAGACAATCTAATGTGTATTTGTGTATAAATATAGTGATAGCTTTATTGGGCCGTGTGTTTGTGTTGACAGTAACTGTACAGTGCTGAGGGTTATGTAAGCACTATATAGGCAACTGGAAATAGATAGATAGATAGATAGATAGATAGATAGATAGATAGATAGATAGATAGATAGATAGATAGATAGATAGATAGATAGATAGATAGATAGATAGATAGATAGATAGATAGATCACAAGAAAATGGCGACAGCACACTGCGAACACTAATGCCACCTAAGCCACTAAATATAAATAAATATGCATTTATAAGGTGGGTCCCTGCGCTGCACATACACCCAGAACTGGGACTAAACCTACATGTACTTGGGGATGGTAGGAACCAGCATTAAACCATGGGAGGAACCAGTATTCCTCCCATGTCAAAATGGGAGGAGTGCAAGATTAAAACATGGAGGCAGTCACTAACCCCACATATATGCAATACATAAAAAACACAAAAGTTTTAACAGCACATTCCAGCAAAATGAAACAAAACATGTATACAGGTGCAGGAACGCCTGTGACTGCAAATATACAGCACACAAGAAAATGGTGACAGCACACTGCGAACACCAATGTCACCAAATCCACTAAATATAAATAAATATGCATTACTGCTAAATATACGCATTTTGATCAAATTGTGGGAGTCCACGTGCCTCGACAAGCAACATCAATAAGGTGGGTCCCTATGCTACACATACAGCCAGAACAGGGACTAAACCTACATATACCTGGGGATGGTAGGAACCAGCATTAAACTAATTAAAATCACCCAGGGCAGAATGAGAGGAGTGCAAGATCATAAACTGGAGGCAGTCACTAACCCCACATATATGCAATACATAAAAACACAAAAGTTTGAACAGCACATTCCAGCAGAATTAAACTAAACACGTATACACGTGCAAGAACGCCTGTGACTGCACATTTATACAGCACACAAGAAAATGGCGACAGCACACGCCGAACACTAATGTCACATAGATAGATAGATAGATAGATGATAGATAGATAGATAGATAGATAGATAGATAGATAGATAGATAGATAGATAGATAGATAGATAGATAGATAGATAGATAGATAGATAGATAGATAGATAGATAGATAGATAGATAGATAGATAGATAGACACTGTAGTTATCAAAAGATGTGAATTTGTTGTTACATTTTTCTTGCAATGGAAATAAAGTAGTAACTGTTTAATATTGTAACAGAAATTCCTAATTGTAATCCATTCTATAATCTATAAAATTTTGTAAACCAACTCTAGCCAAACTTTTATTTTTTCTCTTCTTCAATCTATAGTATAGTCAGTTCTTTACTTCTGGGAGGCTTGTTGTCAAATTAATTTCCGAACACAAATGTGTTTCCTTGTCCAGCGCTGAAATTCAGCAGTACTAATAATTTATGACATATAGAAAATAGAAGATAGTGTGCCGGAGTCAGACACCAACATTAGTTAAACAATGGAATTCAGCTCGTCTCCTTGTACTTACAACAATCTATTACTGGAGTGTGTTTCCAATGAGGTTCAATATATTTGTTTGCTTTCCTGAGATAATACATTAAAATCTCTTTTTTTTTGGCAACCACTCACTAAAACATTGTCTCTTATTTTATCCTGAAAATGTCTAATTTAAGGCGGTAAGATATTTCTAGTACTCTTAAAAACTAGCGATTATTTAATGGTACCTAATGTGCACTGAGGTTGTCATATAAGGCATTTTGAGCTGTCGTGGATGGAGGTGTAATCGTGTTGGGTTTTAATGGAGAAAGAACTACGTTGTGAGGTCTCGTCTAATTCATCATGGGGTTGTGGCATGAAATTGTTATAAGAAGGAATAGCTCATAGTTATGCTATCGTCCATCGTCTACTTGACAAGGAAGAGGTTAGCACAAGTAGCAGAAGCCTGATAAAAGATTTTAAAATCAGACAGATAGGAAGGATTGTCGACAGATGAATCCTTCATCAAGAGTGGTTAATGGTGAGACAATGTCCACTTTGTATCAGAAAATGCTGCTGTACAACAAAGAAAAGACATGGAAAAAATCAACAAACGGGATTCTTGCTGGCTGTATGATAACATGTATATTATAAATATAATATATATATATATATATATATATATATATATATATATATATATATATATATATATATATATATATAAAATTATACAGTGGTTTCAAAAAGTATTCAACCCCCTAAAAATTCAGCAGATATATCTGTATTACAAAGTGGCCACTATTTTACGAATAAAAAAACTTCTCAGATTGTCCTTAAAACATCTGCCCATCTCTGACCGCTTTCCTGGTGGTTGATCCTTGGCTATCCTGACCTGCTCATCTGTACCATTGCCCCATCTCTGCCTGACTACTCCATGGACGAAACCTTGGGATTTGAACAGGAAAGTCTATACCTCCTTGAGAAGTCTAAGGGTAAAGAACAGGAGGATCCCTAAGACTTCGCACCCCATTTAGTCAATAGAGGCTCCATTACCTTGGTGTCTTCCCTAACTGTTTGTGGGTTTTATGTTTTGCCTTTTTTAACAGGTGATTGTTTGCCTAGAACTGGAGAAGTACCAGCAGGAAATGTTGCGTTCTCCTGCCTGAATTATTCTTTAATCTAGAATATGATGACTTGTGATTTCTGACCTTTTAGCTTTGGACAAGACTAACCCCATTACAAATTTAGCAGAAAAATGACCAGTAGATTTTTTTCATGTTCCAAACCTGCAGATATAAGACGAGTGAGGTCACATAAAAGATCTGTAGAAACATATTATCAGGAATGGAAGAAATAATGCGAGAACTGATGTTAAATTAACAAAAATCCCAAAATTTCCCAAAACAAAAAAAAAAAAGAATTCCAATTTATTTTCTTGAGCAAAATAAAACGGTGAGTTTTTTTTTCTTCAATTTCCTCAATATATAATATAAAAAGGAAATGATGACCTTTGTAATTCACCCTCATAAACAATACAGGTTTTGACAATAGTCACATATTTAATGACCATAGAATTAGACATAGTTTTTATACAGAAGTGTAACGATATGAATATGAAGTGCCCTTTGTAATTTATTCAAGTAAACCCATGCATCATTATGGAAAAGTAAATTAAGAAACTTACAAAAATGGGCAAGGTGGTGTTTTTTAAAGGAACTAATGAAGTATCAGCCAGCAAAATTATGGAAATATGTACGAGATGCATTCGTGATTTAGAAAATGATAAATATCCTGTAGTCATGTTTATGTATAATGAATTACAAGCTTGCAGCATTTACCTTAGTAACATTTTAAAGGGGGTTGTATTTTACACACAACTACCAATTATGTCACTATCCTGGCATTTACCTGGCCATAATGATACACGGTAATCCCTTTGTGGAAACATAATTCATTTTTCTTAAGTGTTTATAAAGCCATCCAACATACACATAATGCTTGCAACAGTGCTATTAAACCACAGCAGCTTAAGGTTTAGTAAACCTTGGAAAAATACGTTGTGATTCCCTTGTTCCTTATTAGTTACGGGGACACATTAATAATTGTAAATGTCAATAAATGTGGAAAAAAAGCGTTACTTTTTACACAATGTCTAACACTTGCATTTTTAACGAAAAACTTTATTGATGACATCAGCACCACACATATTAAAGTTATATTTATGTGTAACAGAGCCGAGCTGCTCTGTGTATCAACACAATATCATTTTCCTCTATTAAAAAAAAGCAAACTGGAGCCTATTTTATCACTACAGACTTGACCTTTGTTTTAAAGGAACACTAATGTAATAAAAGAAAAACCCTGATTTTAATTGCGCTTAGCACACAAGAATACGTAGACCAGAAATTGCATTGTGTTTCCATACAGGCTCCAAGCAAATTCAATAGTGTTGTATTTAACCTCTTTTAGTTGTATATTTTTGTATCTTTGACCAACCCCTTTGACATCACTTATCCCTTCATTGATGTCAATCATATCCTTGCCAAAAGGCCACATCAGAGAGTTAATCTGCTATGGAAGACATGATTGACCTCATGTGATTGCATTCCTAGGTAGATTTTAATTGGGATATGAAGTAGCTAAGGAAACCAGGTTAAAAAATTGATGAGCCACAAAGACTCAGTATGAATCACCCAAGTAAGACGATCAATCAGAAATAAAAATAGCTTAATAGTTGACCTTATGAAGACACCACCATAAAGGGAAGCAAAGACATGCAGACTACAAGCAATTTCAATAGAGTTGCATTTACCTTATTTTTATCTTCCACCTCCGTTGACATCACACTTCCCTTTATTGATGTCACTCATATCCTTGCCATAGGGACACATCAAATAGCTGTTCTGCTATGAAATTGGGCTGATTGACCTCATTTGATTACATTTCTGGGTGGATTTTAATATAAGTATTAGGTAGGAAACTAAATGAGGTAAAAAAAAAAATGGTGAACCTCCAATACTAAATACAGATCATTTAAGTAGGAAGATCAACCAGAATTATGAATTGCTAAATAATTAAAACATCACCATAGGGAAGCAATGGCATATGGGATAAGTAAAATTAGCTTTCTTGTTATCTGTTATTTTTGGATTGAGCACAACTTTTTGGACATCACCACATTAATATCACTCATATCCATGCCATGGGGTTACATCAGATAACCGTACTGCTAAAGAAGAGCTGATTGACATCATTGTTTTGGATTTTAATGTCAGTAGGAGGTAGGAAAGGATATAAGGATGAAAACTTTATCAGAAAAATTAGGACTGTATATAGTCATTTAATATACAAGCTGCCAATTGTGTTATCTTGTGAGGTTTCCTTGAAATGCTGCTTTGATAAGCTTCCAGTAAGGTAACTAGAATTCAAAAGGTCCCATAGCAAACTCAGTAGTCATAGCCACTGCCGTATTACCATTCACTTAACAGTTATTTGCCTTTAATAGGGGCTATCTGCTTTGGAAAATCCTTTTTTCTTAGAAACGATCCCCAAAAATAAACTGACCCCAGGATATCCAGCTGCTGGGACCCCCAGCTATCAGCTGTAATCTGTGTAGGGTGTGACGCCAGATAACAATGCTACACAATATGGGTAAGCCATTAACATCTATTTGCATGTGTTTTCTCCATTAGTGACCTATGTCAGGTAGGTGCCAAGTTGCACCAAGGGTTATAACTTTATATCATGACCTGGGACCTTGTATAGTCCTCTGAACAAGTGCATATCCTCTGACGGTTTTCCAGGTGTTAGTGATTTATTTATTTACTCATGTACGTATTTATTATCCACCTCATGCATATGCCATTACTTAGCCCATCATATACAGGTGTCTGGCCTCCATTTCCTCCACACTGTGGTAGTCATCCTTGATTTTAATATGTGAGTATTTATATTTATTGTTGTTTTGTTATGTATCAATAAAATTTACAATTTATCTACTATAGCTTGGTTTTGACTCTAATTTTAGGTTGTTGTTGTAATCTGTGTAGGAACCCAGCGGTAAGTGTTCAATTTGACTGCAGCGCCAACACAGGGAAAATAGAGCATTCAGGCTTCATTCACATCGCGGTTGTGCTATCCGCCGAGCGTATACGTTTTTAAACACTAAAAAGTATTGAAACCTATAGCTTGATGTATACATAGACTGTAATGGGTCAAAGGTAGACCAAAATAGCATCCGTTTGGTCTATGTTTGTCATGGTTTACATTGGGATACGATTTTTTGAAAGTACTGAAAAGCGTAGTCTGCTATGCTATTTTGTACTTCAAAAAAAGGTATACGCGACGTAACTTATTTTTTTAGCATTGATCTCAAAGGACGACGTAAGCAAACATAATGCTATACATTTGTATCCGTTTACAAACAATAAATGTATCTGGGTTCTTTTTTATAATTGTTCACTTTAAAAAAAAAAAGTATACTTTTTTTAGGTAAAAAATGGACAGAAACGTATACCGACGTATGAGTATACACGAAACGTACACGCTACAAAAAACATAAACAGAAAATGATGCACATTTGTATAAGTTTTCAATGGTTCACGTTTTTATAAAAAAAACATATACGCTCGGCGGATAGCACAAACGCGATGTGAATGGGGCCTAACTAATGCTTATTACCAGTTTAATGCATGTATGTGCTGGGTCCTCCAGAGTGACAGCCACTCCTTGTAGCCACTCTCCACTAGTAGTTGAGAAGTAGTCCTGAACGCGGGACCAGCTCCAATAACTCAGAATTTCCTAGCAGGAAACTTGAAAACAGGATTTATAAACTAGAGGAACTCCTCATGCCCCATTTACATCAAGTATGAGGATGATTGGATGATGTTTAAGGAAATATTAGGGAAAGTTTTCCTTTTTACATGACCATGCTTCAAGCCTTTTGATCTAAACATGATGACTGAGAAAATGTATCTCCCATACGGAATGTCAAAAAGAGTATTAAACGGCTTTTCCCATTAGGACGAAACCTGACCGTATGCCCTATTAGGTACATTGACGACATAGTGGGGGGTTCCCCTGCTTGAAACCCCCTTCCAGGTGCTAGAATGGTGAACCGCTCTGTAATATGTGGCATCCCTTGGCAATAACAGCTGATTGCTGGTGGTGATAGAAGACAGACCCCCGGCGATCACCTGATTTCTTTTTGAAAAAGGATTGTTTTCCTGAAACAACCCTTTTAAGGTCCTGATTTTTCACAATATGCTTTATATAAAATTTAAGGATAACACCAGCAATATCACTTGGGGTTTCAAAAGGGTTTGCAAAAAAGAGAAAATTAGAGAAGCAGAATTTTAAAAAAATCAATAAAAAAAAAATCTAATTCACTCAACCCCCCCCCCCCCCCACACACACACACACACGGCTTCGAGCGTAACACAACTGGCTAAAAATACAACAGCAGAATAACCAGAAAAGATAGAAGATAATTGGATATATGTACATAAGTCACATTTATACACTTAGCTCCTTTAATAGCATGCAAAATAGAGAGAAAAAGGTACAAGATGCAAGAAATTTTATATGACTTGTTAAATGTTTAGAATCTACATTTACTGTGACATGGCCCAATTAAATAAGTAGATTCTTTAAGTAACAAATGGGAATTGAATTAGCAGCAGAGCCAGCTATGAAATGTGGATATTTATGAGTGATATTAAGAGGGCAAAGCACCAGCGTACTTTACTTTTTCCCGCAGTCACGGGAAAGGCTCAATGCCTGAAAAACACACACAAAAAATAAGAAAAATATATCCAGCAATGAAACACAGATTTTGTCTCCCAATAAATCATGTATCACTTCATCACTGCTCACTAGATAATGAGCAATAAAGTTTTCAGGGAGAAAATAAGTAGGTAAAAAAGAAGAAACACCATCTATAGGAGCAAATTATATTGTATAATGAACGGCTGCTGTCTTCCTGGAGAAGAAAATAAGCATATTTTGTTTAAAGTTAAAAGTGCAACTCCCATTTGATGCCATTTAAACGGTAAAAATATCTGGGTACAATAAAATTAAATAGTCAGGGCCCCCTAAACCCTTATACCACATCTCCTTGACTCCACCTTGTACCCTATAATATACATCTGGTTGGGATCTGATGGAGCGTGTTTGGGGCAGAGTAACAAAGATAATACAGCATAAAGATCTCCCTCTTTTTCTTAATTTGTGGGCGCCTCTGGGGGAAATAGAAGAGGGAATAATATGACCTTTATGGACCATTTCAGACCCCTTTAATAGAATTGGTCCTATTAACTGGAGCCTGTAAAGTTAACGGACCCCACGTTTGCACCATATTGACTATTAAATGGAGCCCATTAATTTATTACAAGCATAACTGTGTGGGTCCTATGCGGTGACTCTTGGGAGGTGGGTGGCAGCCATCAGGCAAGTGTTGGCCCCTGTAGATACGTAGTGTCTCTTTCAATCTCGATGTATCACCTACTTAAATCAATTCAGTGAGTGGTTTACAGACCCTAAACTAGATTCCACATGTTTAAGCGGAGGCTCCTGCCCATCCATCCGCCATTCAAAACGTTGTCTTTCATGGGGAGGCTCCTGACACTTTTACAGCAACACATGTGGGGAGACTCCTTCGCATCACCCACTGAACTCCATGGACCCTCACTGACTTTCTGGACCCTCACATGCCCTCCGGCGCAACACAGCACTTGTGCCACACTGGCACTTCAGCAACCTCTTCTGCACAAAGGGTCGCAGCTGGCGCACTGAACCCCAATGGGTAGAAACAGGCACCTTTTAATCACTAAGGCCCACCCCAACGTAGTCACGCTTGTTGGGTCCCCCATTTCTTTTATGGCACCGCAAAGTAGAACCTAGCAATATGGCGTCCAGGCTGTTTCCGTGGATGACTAAATTAAAGTTATAGTAGCCACCTTTGCTTGAACCAAAAGCACACCCAGTACAGTACAAACTAAGGATTGGGTCACTCCTAATTTCTTATAGGGGTTTGCATCAAACACCTTTACTGATGTAATATTCTTACATATATCATTGACATGTCAGAATATATTAAAATAAGGTATACATACGTTTATGGGGTCCCGATTAAATTAAGATGACAGATGGACAGACAGACGGATAGATGATAGATAGATAGATAGATAGATAGATAGATAGATAGATAGATAGATAGATAGATAGATAGATAGATAGATAGATAGATAGATAGATAGATAGATAGATAGACAGACATAAGATAGATGATAGATAGATAGATAGATAGATAGATAGATAGATAGATAGATAGATAGATAGATAGATAGATAGATAGATAGATAGATAGATAGATAGATAGATAGATTGATAGATAGATAGATAGATAGATAGATAGATAGATAGATAGATAGATAGATAGATAGATAGATAGATAGATAGATAGATAGATAGATAGATAGATAGATATTCTGTATCACATGGGTTGAATTGTTTAATCTTGGGGACTTTCATTGTGTATGTTGCCCAAGTCCGATCATACACGCCACAGTCCAATTATCCAGTAATAATTAAGTCATTAATTGGAAACTTATCAGTGAATTTTTAGACATAGGACTGTTAGATAATTTTTAGGGTTGCAGTAACCAAAGCATGAAAGGATTAGTTGAAGTATAAGATTAAAGAATAAACACAGAATGTACTTATAGTATAACATGTAGAACTAATGAATATTTATCTATTTTAATGAATAAATGCAAACATTAAGAATAAGAACCCGACTATGTGCTAATCGTCAAGACTAATAAACAGTCAGCCCTAAATTGTAGAGACAAGAAGAGACATGCAGAGGGTATGGGAGTCAAAAACTTTAAGGCTGTGTGCACACAACAGATTTTTCAGTCGAATAATCCATCATGGATTTGCCATAGAATAGGAGAACAACAACTGATTTCTAATTTAATTCCATGGGACACAGTTTGTGGGTGGAATACGTACAGATTTCAAGGTGAAATCCGTGTGAGCATAGCCTTTAATGGTCATAATAGACACAAAATTTCCTTTAAAAAAAAGTCATCGTGAAAACCAATAATGATAATTTAATTTTTTTTATCTTTTTTTGTTCTCAGGTATGCTGGTCTATTCAGAACACAAGTGTATTACAATTTAATTTATATGTCATGAATGTAGATATATGGGAGCACAATCCTTCCACAGATGTCAACTTGAATACTGAGTATTATAATGTGATTAACATATGTGAACCCAAAAGTTGATGAAAAAAATAGTGTAAATAAAGATTATTATCCAAATTACATATTGTCTACCCTACATTAAATGTTCAGCACATAAACAAAGCTGATTAATTGGTTTATTATACGCCACTGCACTGATAGCATAACCAATTATGATCTAAACCGAAAAGGTTTATGTGGGTAGAATCTTAATAGCTGCCATAAAATAGTCACAACTGACCAATCAAAACCCCCAAATAAACATCCAGATATATTTTTATTATTATTATTATTATTATTATTATTATTATTATTATTATTATTATTATATTATATTATTATTATATCACTATTATTATTATTATTATTATTCATAATAATAATATTAAATAACCATAATAATAATACCAAAATATTAATAATTGTTATAAATTACATGTTTGTCTGCCCCCTCCTGAGAATTCATAAGGAAGGGTGAGCCACTCAGTCATGATAATTTCTCTTCAGTATGTTCCCTTTAGTGGTGCCAGCGAGACGCCAACATGTGCTGCTTTCCATATACTGTATATATTAGATATATACATTTTATGTATGTCATACAAAATGGAAACAATCATTGTAAGTGGTAAAGCATTCAGATCTCCCCAATATGATCCCAAAATAAAATGCCAAAGAAGTGGAGAGAAAACCTAATGTTTCCATTAGAATAGGATCTTTTTACTTACCCACATGTAAAATGTTTTGGCACCCATGGAGACTTTTTCGAGCTCCAGGTGTGTCTTTTCCTTTCTGCCCCTGATGAGTTGGACATACGACACACCTTTTTGGTTGAGACGCTGTACAACACTACAAAAGGGATGGCAAGGACTTAACTAGCCCAACAAACTCCCTCTCGGAATGGACGACTTTAGTAAATAGCATGCTGCTGCATAAGAAATGGATATAAAACAGAAATTGCCCTCTTAAATTCACTTAAAGAGGCTCTGTCACCAGATTCTCAAACCCCTATCTCCTATTGCATGTGATCGGCGCTGCAATGTAGATAACAGTAACGTTTTTGTTTTTAAAAAAACGTTCATTTTTATGCCAAGTTATGAGCTATTTTATATATATATGCAAATGAGCTTTGCAATGGACAACTGGGCGTTTTTATTTCGTTATGTCCAACTGGGCGTGTATTGTGTTTTTAACTGGGCGTGTTTATGTGTATGACGCTGACCAATCCGTGACCAGTCAGCATCATACACTCCTCTACATTCATTTACAAGCAGCACAGCGTTCTTACTAGAACGATGTGCAGCCAGATACACAAGTGTCCTGATAATGAATACACATGACCTCCAGCCTGGACGTCATGTGTGTTCAGAATCCTGACACTTCTGAATCTTTTCTGTGAGATTGCAGCAAGCCACTCGTAATCTCTTGCTGGAAATCTCAGAGAAAAGAGTCAGAAGTGTCAGGATTCTCAATACACATGACGTCCAGGCTGGATGGTCATGTGTATTCATTATCAGGACACTTGATTAACGTTAATCTAGTGTCCTGATAATGAATACACATCACCATCCAGCCTGGACGTCATGTGTATTAAGAATCCTGACACTTCTGACTCGCAAGAGAAACGAAATCTCGTTTAGCTCCGTAATCTCGCGAGATTTTGTTTCTCTTGCTGAAATCTCAGAGAAAAGATTCAGAAGTGTCAGGATTTTGAGTACACATGACGTCCAGGCTGGATTTCATGTGTATTCATTATCAGGACACTTGTGTATCTGGCTGCACATCGTTCTAGTAAGAACGCTGTGCTGCTTGTAAATGAATGGAGATGAGTGTATGATGCTGACTGGCCACTGATTGGTCAGCATCATACACATAAACACGCCCAGTTAAAAACACAATACATGCCCAGTTGGACATAACGAAATAAAAACGCCCAGTTGTCCATTTCAAAGCTCATTTGCATATATATAAAATAGCTCATAACTTGGCCAAAAATGAACGTTTAAAAAAAAACAAAAAACATTACTGTTATCTACATTGCAGCGCCGATCACATGCAATAGGAGATAGGGGTTTGAGAATCTGGTGACAGAGCCTCTTTAAATATGAATTGGATGGCTACAATCTACCGAAACCGCCATGAAGAGTCATTTTACTCTCCACCCAGTCCTCAGAGGTTGGCTCTTAGTTCTTTACACCCTCTTGCCCGTTTCCCCATAACTTTTATGTCTACTACCTCTTTTCTCGGATCTGCCCTATTCACATGCTGCTTGTTTCATTACTTGCTGCATTTGTAGGTATTGTTCTGTTTGCTTTGTTTTATTTCCATTTTGTCCCTATGTTTGGGAGTAGATCTACTTGCACTGTTATTATAGTTTGCCTATAGGCATACTGGTCCTCAAATAGTGATCAATTCTGTTTATTAACATCACATTAGTTCTGACTTAACCCCTTGCAAGAGTCGCTCACTGCCTCGTTCATGTGGGTTCTTTTTTCTGTCTCGGATAGACTGTTAACTGTGCGCATAGGCACAGAGTTTTGCTCTTTATTACACGATCCCCTCTTAATATTTACAGACTTTGTACAACTGTTACTTCTCATATTTCTGTACAATCCATGACTTGCCGGCATGTATGATTAATTTCGTCTTAATAAACATTAATTATTAAGCAAAAAAGCTCCAGGTGGAAACCAAAAAGTTGCCCTTGTAGATGAACAAGGCTCTGTTTACACTGCATTTTCCGCAGTCCATCAGGGAACCCAGTATTTTTACATGAAAATTTGCGTAGATCGGCCAAGATTCCATTAAAATTTGTGTGTATCGTTTGGGACTTAGCTGTCATGGCCCTGTGCTATACGGAAGACATGATACTAGTGTGAACAAGGCCTAAATGTAGCCTATTCTACTGGAGCGCTGACACCTTTTTTGGAATATACACGTATATAAGATGTTTTCAAAAAATAATTTTATATCATAACTTATTGATAAAATTGTATTTTGTCTCTGACACAATCCAAAGTTATTTTGAAATAATTCTCAAAAAAAACAGTTCAGGAAAAATAAATATTTGCTACAGGGTCTTTCTAGAAAGGCTGTTTGTTAACGAAAGCCATTTGTAAGCAAATGTATAGGAAAACTATGCAATGTCTTCTACTAAACTACTCCAGCCACAAACTGAAGGGTGATTTTAAAAATGTCCTACAGCACTCAATCATTCCTTCATTTTAATGTCTTTATTTTATGATTTTGTTGATGAAATACTACTTACTCTGTGTTCGAAATTCCTTTTAGGCTGCAGGCATTGGCTAGTTGACACAGAAAGCCATATTTTAAAACCATATATTTCACATTCCCACATCCAAGTTGGAGGACACAGTAGCCAAGATTTTTTTTTCAGAGTAGATATATATTTTCATATTTATTTATTGATTTGACTAATGCATCTATTTTTCAATTCACATGCTTATGTTTCAATCCATTAAAGTGATTCATGGTCAAATAATATGTTATTGCAAGTACAAAGAGGAGATAAAACCGCCGCACAATAGCTATTACATGAAACACAAATAAAAAAAATTTCATGATTGCATTTACTTTTTAGAGTCAGATATGAGAGGAGCTAAAAGAAAGATTTTCATTATTAAGACCCAATGGATTATACACGTTACAGTAAAAAAATTTTTTTTATTATTTATTAATTGTACAGATTATCCTATAGGGGGATCAATTAAATTTAAGCATGTAAACAAAATAAAAAAAATATATAAATAATAATAATAATAATAAAAACAAATTTAAATAACATATTCAAAACTCATTATTATTTTTCGGGAATAATATACTTTTAGGGAACTTTCCTGCTCAGCCAACCACAAGTGGCTTCCGAATGTCATTTCAGTTAGGGTCAGGGTAAGACCTCATGTACAGGCTCATGTGCACGCATGTACACAGGAATACGGAGTTCCTGCTGCTCTATACCATAGAGCTGTAGGTACTCTGTGAACCACCATATGGTGCCTCCAGGTGGCACCACTTTACAGTAACTTGTGGAATATGGCAAAAAAAAAAAAGATTTCTGCGGGGTTCCATATGAAAACACCTCTGTATGCTTCCATATTAAATGGGAGGGCCCATAGACTTCTATGGGTGCGTGCAACTTCTCAGTACAACTCGAGGTTGTACAGATCTATAACTTGAACTATGGTGAACAAAAAAAAAAAACAATATACATTTTATTTTTTTTAGTAAATAAAACTAGTGCAATAAAGGTTTGTGTGTTTGTGTCTTTATGTATCTGTTTTTTTATGGGTTCTGTCTTTATAGATCAAGCCTATAACACAGGAATTCCTGGAGCGGTGGATTCAATACTCTTTTTTTTTTTTTTTTTGTGAAAATCTTTTGGCTTCTTTGAGTTGAGGAGCTGTACCATGCCCTCCACCTTCATATGCTCAAAAAAAAAAAAAAGAAGAAGGGTATTGCAATAAAATTGTAGATTCATTTCTCATCCTGAATGGTAATGTAACATGACCCCATTTTTTTCTGTGCACTAAGTTGAATAAATGAGCTTTATATCATTTCTTCATGTATTTGCTTTATAAGTACAAGATCATCAAAACAATACAAAATGACAGAACAATACAAATACAAAAAAAGCCTGTTGTTTCCTTTGATCTATAGTAGAAAACATTTTGGGTACAATCATATCCACAGCAAGATAGTCCTCTGAAAAATAGAAAAAAAAGTTGCCTTTCAAAGTTTAAATACATCAATTTTAACATTAAAACTTGGAACTAGAAATGATTAGAGTTAGGGTATGTTCACACGGCAACGCAAAATACGTCTGAAATGACGGAGCTGTTTTCTGGCGAAAACAGCTCCTGAATTTCAGACGTTTTTACAAGTGCACAGGTTTTTCGAGGCGTCCATTACGGACGTAATTGGAGCTGTTTTTCAATGGAGTCAATGAAAAACGGCTCCAATCACGTCCCAAGAAGTGTCCTGCACTTCTTTGACGCGGGCGTAATTTTACGCGCCGTCTTTTGACAGCGACGCGTAAAATTACACCTCGTCTGCACAGAACATCGTAAGACCCATTGCAAGCAATGGGCAGATGTTTGCTGACGTATTGGAGCCGTCTTTTCAGGCGTAATTTGAGGCGTAAAACGCCTTCATTACACCTGAAAATAGGTCGTGTGCACATACCCTTACCGTCCACTCAGAAAACAATAATATAGATGAAGCAGAGCTGGATTTTCTACAATAAGTGACTGTCTGATATAATATTATGTGTCATAGTGTGCAAATTAATTACTTAAATAAGCAGTTTAACTCTGCTAAATTTCGACTCCATCTGCTAGATATTACCAACAGAATGAAGATCTTTTTACTCAGATGGTTGAGAGGTTTTAGACTGGTGGGGATGAACCACCAGAAAATGAAAATGAAAATATGGTGAAAGGTGGTAGACTGGCCCAATCCTCCGTTTTGGCACCTTTATTTGCTATAGGTAATCTACATTTCATACTTACAATCCTCAGTCAACCTAAAAGGAATCTTTAAACTACATTAAATGCCATAGATCGATTTGTTAAAGAGTTGAGAAACTCCTTCCCGACCCCTACTAGCCATCACTAGCCATCGGGCATATCCCCTGAACTGCATTGACATTAATAATAACCCTTTATATTGCGTTTGTCAAGGAATATGTCTTAACCCTTTTAAATATAAACCCTTTCAGTCATCGGCAAGTCCTACGGGATACTATAACGTTACTGTTTTAATGGTAAAGTAGCATTAATATATTTTTAGATTACTTATCTCTTCTCTTAGTAGCACTATCAACTAATGATCTTGTATACTCTGTTGGGGGGGGGGGGGTCTGCAAATAGAATACCCTATCACAAAGGTTTTAATAGTAAATACTCACGTATTCATGTAAAGATCTAATATCCCATCTGCTCTTATCTAGGATAAAAAACATTAACACATATTTTCCTTACCTCCTATTAATTTGGTTATTATTTCCAGTTCCCTAATATCTTTTTTTATGAAATGGTGCCTAAAACTGGACTGCATGTTCAAACTAATTCTCGCCAGTACTTTATAAAGAGAATAAGTAATTATATCTCCTCTAGAAGTCATGTCCTTTCTAATACAATAGAATATATTGGTAGCTTTAGATGCAGCAGCTTGGCATTGAATTCTATAATATACTTTCTTTTCAATATATACACCTGAATCCCTTTCTTTTATAAACTCATGATCCATTCAAGAAATAAATATTATGTTCTCCTAAAATGTATGGGTTTTCCGTCAATCACCCAAAAGCATTCTAGATAAATGTTTTTATATAAAATTGTCCTCAAGCTTAAAGAGGCTCTGTCACCAGATTATCAAACCCCTATCTCCTATTGCATGTGATCGGCGCTGCAATGTAGATAACAGTAACGTGTTTGTTTTTTTTTAAAACGATCATTTTTGGCCAAGTTATGAGCAATTTTATATTTATGCAAATGAGCCTTTCTAATGGACAACTGGGCGTGTTTTCTCTTATTTCCAACTGGGCGTGTCTTGTGTTTGTAACATCTGGGCGTGTTTACTTGTTTTACTAGCTGGGCGTTGTGAATAGAAGTGGATGATGCTGACATATGATGCTGACAAACACTTCTATTCACAACGCCCAGCTAGTAAAACAAGTAAACACGCCCAGATGTTACAAACACAATACACGCCCAGTAGGAAATAAGAGAAAACACGCCCAGTTGTCCATTAGAAAGGCTAATTTGCATAAATATAAAATTGCTCATAACTTGGCCAAAGATGATCGTTTTTAAAAAAAACAAAAAAAAACGTTACTGTTATCTACATTGCAGCGCCGATCACATGCAATAGGAGATAGGGATTTAATAATCTGGTGACAGAGCCTCTTTAAGCCTTATGCACACAGCAAAGCCCTGCGCACGGGGCCTATACGACATCCGCCATGTGCTGCCATACAGGCTTTGCTGGATGCCGTATTAAGGAGATATTCTCCCCTAGAAGCAATTGATATAACTCGCCACTATTTATTTTACTGTTGTATTCGTACATATGTAGATGTAAATTAGCTTTGCTACACTACGTAGTATGTTGGCATCATCAAGGTGAACTATAAAAATAATTACTGGATAAATTTTTTTTTAAATATTCAAAATACTTAAGCAAAACCATCACTTCTCGTCTGATAATAAATTAATTTGCATTTATTACATAAGAAAAGCCATCGACTATTTTCCACGTTACTTCTTTCATTACAGCTTAATTACATGACACCGCCATCGCTCTTCAGAATGTATTACCACAGTGATCAAAATGGGAACAGGATAAATGATGGCAGTGCAGTACTGTATATGTTTTAATTAGCTAAAGGTAAGCAAAGGAACATCGCTGCTATTATATTAAGGTCAAAACTCCACATGGCTTGATCTACAACACATTAAAACAAGGATGGCTTTGGTAAATTAAGATTTGAGCATAATCAACACAATTAAAGCAAAAGTAGGAACACACAGTTATAGGTGGCATTTATTAAATATCCTTCTGTTTGTATAAGTAAATGGGCAGTGTTCATTGTGTTTTCCTTTCTGCCCGATGTGTTTCTTGAGTGTGAAATGAAAATGTAAATGCTTTGGCCACTATACTATTTTATACGTGGTATATGAAGTGGCCACGGTCTGAATCAATAGAGATAAACTAGGTCTGTTAATTCTTACATTAAATATATAATACGATTAAAAAAAAGTCAAAAAGTTTTAAGTGCCTATGGACACGACCTTATTATGACTCTGTACCACCAAGTTATTGCTTCTAAGGGAGACTTTCTCTCTAATGCGGTGCCATATGGAGCAGGGGTGGGATAAGCTCCCTTGGCGCCCAAAGCAGGATTTTCAGAATAGGCTCCCCTTAAACTATGAAGTTCAGCTTGATAGCTGTCCGATCGACATTCATTCAATAGTCCCCTGTTACTTGAACAGGGCCTACATTATTATCACCAGCATGGTCAGTGTATCCAATTGACTGACCAAGAACGGCAGATAATTTTTTTTAATGATACATTGTTACCCTCCTTCCTTATTGGTGCCTTGGGAAGCAGGTTTCCGAGTGGGGAGCAGTACGGCTGCTTTCCCAAATAAGATATGGAGCGTGTGTCACGGAGCAGATGGTGAGCTAGCTAAGTGACCACTAGTGGTCGGTAGGCTGATAGGGACTATCCGTGGATGGGGCAGAGCTATAGGTCCACTATGTAGTCTGCCACTGAAGCAGGGGTGGCTAATAAACACAGTCAGACTAGAGTGGAGCCCGGTGCTAGAACCAGTGGTACTGTGCTCAAACCTGGAGGAGGCTGTAGTTAGGTCCTGGTTGGAATCTATAAGTATCCATGTCTCAGTGGGCCGATTGGATAGCCGCAGCGAGGATTATTTGCGCTAGTAGTAGGAGCACTTGAGAGTTACCTGGAGCTCCCTGGAGAGAGCTGCCTCATTCCTGAGGGGACTTAGAGTATGACTAGTAGACTTGATTGGTGGTCTAAATGTCACGTAGTGAGATTCCATATTCGATGTGCCCAATACAGGGAACTGTTTTAAACCTCTAAAATGTTCTTTGTGTCAATAGTCCCACCCACAGTAAGACAACCATAGATGTTCTATAAAGTATACATCTATTACCCTCTGATATTATAATCATTTAACCATTTCTGGTATTTGTGCCGCGTGTAGTCAGATGGGTAGCTCAATGTTGGTTGTCACAGTTAACTAAAGTCATTTATATCCACACATATCTTAGACTGTGATAAATTAGATTGTAAGCTCTTCAAGGCTAGGTCTATTGTGCCTTTAACATACTATTTCCAGCATCATGCGGGCTGCTAGCTCTACATTAGAATACATTTTTTTTAAGCATCCGGTTTTGATAAATGGTCTCCATTAGTTTGACATACAGCTGCTCAACTCTATCAATTCACTTTGGCACATTAAGGAGCTACAGTGCGAAAAAGGGAGTGGAGCTGTACAATCCGCAAATAATGAGCAGGATATATTGTTCACTGCCATATCTTGATGCCTTCTGAGCATAATACTGGCGAGCACTGGCAACTAAAGAGACCCCCAGATGAGCTCAGAATTCTACCACTCCATCATAAAGGATTGCCCTCTGGAGTAAGCACCAGTTGGGAAATGTTTAAAACATTTACCATATGTGGCTAAGAGCGGCCTAATTTGTCCATTTTAAAATTTAGCTTTACTTTTGAAAGGATAGTTAATTTTAAGAATGTCTTCATAGGTGAAGCTTGATATAACGTAGCTAATGCATCAACCGTGGTCTCCTGAATAATTAGGAATTGTCACCAAAGAAAAATGCTGCAGTTCATGTAAATAACTATTTACCTAGAGGAACAGGGAATCCACAAGAGTCAGCATACTTTAATGAGGCATGACAATAGGAAAAAAAAAGAGAGAAAGCTGTGCTAGCTTGCATCTGCTAAAGCTGACATCGCTTATGGTAAAAATTGGCCAAAACAACGATTATTTGTTTTTTCCTTGTCAGATATAATGTAGCTTGAAAATTTTCAACAGGCATCGAGCGTCTAGACCATTTGTTACTTACAACAGCCTAATTGTTCGCTTGGCAGATATAAAATATTAGGCCACTCATTTCATTTACCTAAAATTCTAATTAATGCCGGAGTATGGAAATTTCCGCCACAGGAAGAAAAATAATTGATGAGGAATTATTATTCTTTGATTTTTAACTTTCTTTTATTCCTAAGATATCAATGTTGGGGGCTACTCATCGGCTCTAAGCAAATTACATATGATTAATGCGCTTGATACCAGTGCATGTTGCACTATAAATATAATTTCAGTGGGCGGTAAGGGGCATTTACCATGTTGTGGGCAAAGCAAACTTTACTCCAGGCCACAAGCTATCAATGACTAGTGAAGTCAGGGAGCTTTTAAGTATTTGCATCCTTTGTATTACTGATATTCATAGATTGAACATTGTTTGTACATAGGTGCCCATGGCAAGGGTCCCAGAATGTGCCCCTCGACCCTAGGTCTCTGAAATTTAGCGTCATCACTGCCCACTGCCTTCCTATTCCTCTCCCATATTATTTATAATACTCCCCATTTCCCTCTACCCCCTCCACACATGTGCAGTTCTTAATGCAGGGACAACTTGTCACCCTCCTACTGTATATATATATATATCTCTAGTAGTGTCCATTGGCTAAACATCACTGATATTAAAGTTAAATATCATTTTGTACCCCCTTCCTTATTGATATTCTAGGTTGCCGTCTACTCGTCATCCCAGCCCAATTTTAAGTACAGCAATCTGCCTGCCTGTTCCTGTTGCCTAGATGGAATCAGGGATAGAATTATTATTAATCTTTTTTGTATTTGCCATTTATAAGATTAAGTCTTTAACAACTGCCCGTCTTTTGATGGCAGGCGGTGCAGGTCTCTACAGCGACGTCTTTTGGCGTCGCTGTAGAAAAGGCATATGATCGCTCCTGGGAGCGCTTATTTTCTAAGCAGGAGATTTAACTAACTGCTCCTGTACTTAGAGAAGCCTCCTGAACACAGCTGTTTAACCCGTGACCGCGGCATGATTAAAGGGGACTCCCCTCTTTGATCGCATCACCGAAAAGTCGGGGGCATGATCGAAGACTGGGGGAACCCTCTGAAGTCAGCCTCGGGATCCTAGAAAGGATCCCAGAGCTGTCTGCTCAGTATGTGTTGCCCTAACAGCAGCCTGTGTCATAGTGACACAGTATAATGTAATAGCATACAAGAGTAAGCCAATACATTAAAAGTGAAAAATAAAGTTGTAAATAAAGTTACCCCTTCATAGGATTAAAAACAAAATGTGAAAAAAAAAAAAATAAGGTCCAAAACCGAAAGTCTTTATTTTACATAAAATATATTTTATTGTCCATACATTACATAAAAACAAAAAACCTACACATATTAGGTATCTTCACGACCGTAATAAACTGAAAAATGTATTTAACAGGTTATTTAGCGTAAAACATGAACGTGATAAAAAAATAAACATAAAAACAATGCCGAAACTAGCTGTTTTCTATATTCATGCCGCAAAAATAAATGATATAACTTACACAGTACATTTTTTCTACCCCAAATCATGCAGAAAATTATTATTTTTTATCTTACATAAAACCAGGCCTCATATAGCCATACCAATTAAAAAGTAAAAAACGTATGGCTGCTGAAACGCAGAGATTCAAAAACAAATAAATTTAGCTGGTCAAAGCACGCTGCGTATCTGCCATGTGCGCCGCAGGGAATTCCGGACGAAAAAACGCACCAAACTGTGGTGCAGTTTTTCGCCAGGAATGTCCGCTGCGGAAAACTGCAGCACTTAGCCAGCCTGCTAGCAGGCCGGCCTCCTGGGATGACATTTCATAGCGTGATACTGGTCTTGACATATTTGCCACACAGGAGCCCAACAGTCCTCAGAGTTGCAGACCTAAAGCCTGAGGCATCTCCACTCCGGTATACACATGAAAACACTTCCTGTGTATACTTTGGCTTTGTTTAGTTTTGTCATAGTGATACAATGTGGATCCAAATCTCAGCTGACATCAACATAAAATATCCACAGTGTTAGTGTCTAGCACAGAATAATAATGAATATATATATATATATATATATACATATATATATATATATATATATATATATATATATATATATATATATATATATATATATATATATATATATATATATATATATATGTATGAAGATAGATAGATAGATAGATAGATAGATAGATAGATATGAGATAGATGATAGATAGATAGATAGATAGATAGATAGATAGATAGATAGATAGATAGATAGATAGATAGATAGATAGATAGATAGATAGATAGATAGATATGAGACAGATAGATAGATAGATAGATAGATAGATAGATAGATAGATAGATAGATAGATAGATAGATAGATAGATAGATAGATAGATAGATAGATAGATAGATAGATAGATAGATAGATAGATAGATAGATAGATAGATAGATAGATATGAGATAGATATGACATAGATAGATAGATAGATAGATAGATAGATAGATAGATAGATAGATAGATAGATAGATAGATAGATAGATAGATAGATAGATAGATAGATGCATGGATGGATAGGAATCCGAATCCACCTAATGTCCTTATGATAAAGCTAAATGCAGCCAGAGTACAGTCAGGAAGAGTTGTCATGAGGACATAAGAGAAATGATGCTGCAGGATCAAAACACTGAAAACTTGAATGTAAAAAATTATTAAATTAAACATTGACATTTTGAAGTACAATTAAAGGCCTTTTATATATAACTCTAGTACTTCTGTAGGTTTTGTATGATTTCAACTAATTCCATATACAAAGAAGAAGAAGTTTTACTTGACCAATCTACTTGGAATGTGTGAAAGTGGAACTTGTGTCCATGACCAGCATCAAACCCTATGAAATAAACCTGAATTTATAGCATGATATATAAGGCTTCTTTGTTCGGTGATTTCAGTCAGTGAATTTTTGCTGTGCTCCTCTGTGAGTCACTGAGTTTTGCAAGTGCTGCAAATCCTCTTCCCCTATGCCACATACCGGCATAATTTTTTTCCATCTTAATTTATCAACCTTTTTGGCTTAGAAAAGTTACCCCAGGGCCCAAAAGTCGCAATTTCTGGTGCATCATATGCTTACCAGCAGTGGCGGATTAAGTAGACCATAGGCACTGGACTGTTACTCAAACTTGGGCCCCCCTTTCGCACCGCCGACCTGCTACGCCGTAACTATTTTTAACACTACCTTTTTGGACAAGCATTAACAAATGGGTGTTACGATTCCCCTTGTCACGGGCTGTGTCCCTACATACTGACAAGGGACACATCCTCCTGACAAGGGGAATTGTCTATCAGTCCTGGACTGCAGAAAGACTTTTTGTGAAATACAAGGTTTTCCTATAATAAACATGTCAGGAGAGGTGACAGATTCTCTATATATCTAGTGACTCACAGGTGACGACGTTTCAGATTCTAGTAGTTTTTTTCCTCTTTTCTTCTCCATACGGTCCAGAGCTCATGACGACTTCTCCCAGCCATGCAGAATTTGCCACTCAGATGTCTTCGGCTCCTCACTTTTTCAACATTTCCACACCTATAAACGAAAATAAAATTATCATGGCGCCACATACTGTGCCCCTAAATATAATAGCACCAAAGACTGTGCGCCTGAATATAATAATACCAAACGCTGTGCCCCTAAATATAATAGCACCAAACACTGTGCGCCTGAATATAATAATACCATACACTGTAAAACACCACATACACACAGCCCCCTGCACATAGTGCCACACAAAGCCCCCTGTAGATATTACACCTCTCCATAGATAGCGCCACACACAGCCCCCTGTAGATATCACACATCCCCCCTATAGCTAGCACCACACACATCCCCCCCGTAGTGAGCGTTACACACAGCCCCCTATAGATAGCGCCATACAACCCTCCCCCTCTTGTAAATAGCACCACAGAGCCCCCCTGTAAAGAGCCCCACACACATACCGCTGTGGATAGCACCACACACACCCCCTTGTATATAGTGTCACACAGCGCTCCCCCCTTGTATATAGTGTCACAAAGCGCTTCCCCTTTGTATACAGGGCCACTCAGTGCTCCCCCTTGCATATAGGGGCACTTAGCGCTCTCCCTTGTATATAGGGCCACATAGCGGTCCCCCCTGTATATAGGGCCACTTAGCCCTCCCCCTTGTATATAAGGCCACATAGCGCTCCCCCCCTTGTATATAGTGCACACAGCATTCCCCCCCTTTGTATATAGTGCCACACAGCGCTCCCCTCCCCTTGTATATAGGGTCACACAGCACTCCACCCCTTTGTATATAGTGTCACACAGCGCTCCCCTCCCCCTTGTATATAGTGTAACAGAGAACTCCCCCCCTTGTATATTGTGTCACAGAGCACTCCCCCCCCTTTGTATATAGTGTCACACAGCGCTCCCCTCCCCCTTGTATATAGGCCCACACAGCGCTACCCTCCCCCTTATATATAGGGCCACCCAGCACTCCCCCCTTGTATATAGTGTAACGGAGAACTCCCCCCCTTGTAAATAGTGTCATGGAGCACTCCCCCCTCCTTGAATATATGCACAGCGCTACCCCCACCTAAAAAAATAAATATATATATTTTACTTACCTTGCCACGTTCTCGTGGCGGCCGCTCCAGCTGGATGCATGTGAAGCCTCCCGACTAGATGCATGCGCCGACCGGCATGATGCAGTACCTCATCACGCCGGCCTGCGCAGGGAGTCTTCCCAGCGCCTGATAGGCTGCAAGTCTTATGTGGCCTGCAGCCTATAATATTCGTTTGTATCTGAGGACTCAGATACAAATTATTGTGGCTGTCGCTAGCACCGGGGCCGCCTCCGGTGCTAGTGATGCCACCGGGCATGAGGGGGCCCGTGCGTTTTTGTGCGGTTTGAGCAGCCATGGGCCCCCTGGGAGTCTTGGGCCCCGGGCGGCCGCCCAAACCGCCCCAATGATAATCCGCCACTGCTTACCAGCTGCGCAGCTCATACACGATCCTGACACCAGGCAGCATCAGGAAATATGTGACGCAGCACTGATGACGTTGAGGGCTGCATCACATATATGGCCCTGACGCTGCTTGAAGTCAGGACCTTGTATGAGCCGCCGCATGCTGAGGGAGCCTGAAGGGACCTGGAGGGGAGAAGAGGAGCGGTGAGTATACAAAATGCTTTATTTCAGCACAACCCCAATGGGAAGGGGGGAATAGATGGCGCTAGGCCGCGGTCATTGCGCCACAGTCATGGCGCACATTTGAACGGGACACTACACATTTATTAAGAAGCGGTCACCTCTTAATAAATGTGTTGCATCTTACTCCAATTTTCTTTCCATTAAGACGTGTATGAAACACTAGTCTTTATAAATTCCCCCATTGACTTTATTACATCTATAGGCATGGTTATCACTAACACAGGAATTCATTATAACTTTGGGAGAAGGAAGCGTCAGAACATGCATTGAAGTGAAAAACATACAGCATTTGTTTTAGTTTGTTGTGGGAAGTTAAATTACCAAAAACTGGTGTTAGGCCCCATGGCTTGGCCATACAGCAGTGCGTGGAGGCTGAATGACCTCCATGTGCTGTCATACAGGTTCTGTTCACACCATCGGATATCGTAAACACGAAGCTATCCTCCACTATCCTTCTCAATTTATATGGAATCCGACACCAAAAAAACTAATATTCTCCATAATCTGAATGACTAAAACTAAAGATAGACAAAATATACCCCCACTATTGCTCAAGAATAGATTTTCCCATAATTAAATCCCTTAGGCCCCATGCACACGGCCGTGCCCGTAATCACGACCTGTGATTACGTGCACGGTTGGCCACGGACAGCCACCCGCATTTTCGGCCCGTGCCCCCATACACAGAGCACGGTTCATAAAAAGCAAAGGATAGGACATTTTGTGGAGGCTTTCTACGGCCCGGACACCTTCCCGTAAATAAACTGGAAGGTGTCCATGGACAATAGAAGTCAATAGGTCCGTAATTACGGACGATTTTTACGGTCATGTGCATGGGGCCTTATAGAGTGGGTATGTAAAGTGGGTATGTAAAGTATGTAAGTGGGTCACAGATAACAGCAGCCACATGTATCGAGGCACAGGTGTTTCTTGCACCATCTACATTTAAAACTCTATTGAAATATATATGCATGAATTAATATGTATAGTAATATAATCTAATTCTGTCAATTAACCCATGAGACTGCCCTACCGATGATGAGGATGATGATGAGGATGATGATCACTGTACTCTGAGCAGCGATAGGATAATTCATTCCAAATGTTGATATCTAAATACAAGGCCACTCAGGCCATAGAGCTCCGCAGCAATTTTTTATGTAAAGCTTTGATTGATAGCATATTTCATCTCCAACCCTGCCAAGCACAGGGTGTAGAATCTTTGCACTTGTACGCTGCAATAACAGAAGGCAAACCGGATCATACTGTGGGGGGACCAAGCTTCTCAATCGGAGAACAGTTTGTAGCAAACAGTCCACAATATGAAAATGTATTTAATGCAATTAATAATTTAAGAAGTTAGAGCATGTGCTCTTGGAAAGTTCAATGCTTGTCAGAGTGATAGATGCATGCTTCACCACCAGTACATCTCATATGAAGAGCAGAGGGATTTTACAAACTTGTGCTGACCTTCGCTGGTAGTACAGGCTATATAAGAAGCAGCTTGCTAATGCGGCGCTGCTTATAGAAAAAAAAAAAAAGTGCATCCGCTCTCAATTTACAGCTCTAGCCCCAATTAAAGAACTGTAAAAACATTAAAATTAATGCAGTCTTAACTCCTAGCTCACTCTCTACTTTCTTAATTAGTGCCTACTGTAATTATTCAGTTTTTGATATCTCGAAAATTATCACATGGAAATTATTTTAGGCTTCCGTAACAATAGCAACAAACCTCTCTCGGAAACCCGATTAACATATGGAAGTAATTAACACTTAATTACAATGAAAATACTATTACTGCCGATGCTTAATGCTTTGCACTCCAATCGCAAGGAAATCGAGACGCAGCGTGAAATGCTGGAGTCTATAGTTCAACTACAATATTATTGCAAATGGGAAATAATAACAGATTTTAGATCCTGAACATCAGGGGAACAGTGAAGTAGTAGGAACTAGTAGCATATTGAAATTGATTTGATTAAAGTCTTTGCCACCAGATGGTCCCTTACAACGTACAGTAAAAATGAGAGCAGAATGATTGATGGCTCGTTATGGATGTGAGCCGGGACAAGGCAATGGGCCGGCAGCAAGTGAGCAAGGAGAGGCCAAAAAAATTCACATGAATTCATTCTGTGGAGGTGTTAGAAAGCCAGAGAAACCCTGAATGCTTCTAAAATGTAAATGGCTTGTCTCCCAACTATCCCAGAGCACTATCCGCTTTCATTTTCTTCTTTGTTGGTTTACAGCTTGATCCATCGTTCTAATTGATTCTAGAGACCTCCTACCGGTTGAAAGGAAAAGCTGATGCGAAATGCAAGAAAATGTTTTTCTTGCCTTTACCTCTGCTCTCTTAAGCTTTATTTGAAGTATCTTAGAAACCTTTATGGTAACACCCTCTTTGGGATGTGTAAAATTGATGCTTGTGCCCTAGGATAATCTGCCATCACATGAATAATGTGGGCAAAGGGAAAATCAGATGTATCATGCTTGGATTGAAAATGCTGTTCTTCCACTGGGGCATGTATTGTATGTGCTGCAGCCTGGCCTTTTAATCTAACCATTTACCAAGACTGCATGAACATTTATATACAATGGTTTTTGCAAGTATAGTCTAGGTCCAAAAAATACAGAATGGGGGGTAGGGGAAGGGGAACCAATGGGCGAATTGTTAAAAAACAATCAAATTAAAATTGGCAATTTACAACTGTTACCACTGAATATTAAATATTTTTATTTGTATACATAGCTTCGAAATAGCTTCATAATGATTCCTATTTGTTGCCATATGCAAGTAGGTAAATTAAAAGGGATAATGAGGCAAATTGTATAGTTGTTTTTTTTTTTTTTAAATGTACTAATGCTTGCTTAGGAAAAGTGTACAAAAAAGAAATAAAAACAGACATTAAGACATTGATTAAGCCAACATTCCTTATTGATTAACCTGATTCTCCTGATTATGGCACATATGATGTGGTAAATATTGTCAAAATAGAAAGTTCAAAGACTAACATTTCAGATGATCAACTTTTAACGGAAATTATTTTTGTCTTTATGAGTACGTTGGACAGGTTAGCAGTTCTCACAATTATTAATGGGTTATATGAACAAAAAGTGGTATCCAATAGTCAAATAATATTGTGCATGATTCTATTTATCTATTTTTCTTCTATCTATCTTAGATCTATCTCATATCTATCTATCGATCGATCTATCTATCTGTAATATCCGTGGTCGCTGACCTTGAACTCTTTCCATCCAGTCAACGCCCTTCTCTCAAGATATGTCTGCACATACGGCCGTCCTGCTCCACAGTGACCACCAGGGTGCGCTCATGAGCTCAGTCCAGACTTAAGAAGCCAGAGTGCACGCATGTTGGTGATTGAGCTAATTGCTGCAGAGCACCCTGGGCTATAAGGTCCCAGCCTCATCCTCCCATGCCTGAGCTTTGTTGTTGTATTCCAAGTCTGTCTTGCAAATGGTCCCCTAGTGTTTCCTGCTCCCAGTGTTCCCTGTTCCTGTATCCTGTAACCTGTATCCTGATCTAGTGCCGTGCTTAGCTGTAGCCGTGCTGTGCTGTATACAACACCTGTCCTACTTCTCCACGCCTGACGTCTACCTGCTGCCTAGTTCCTGCCAAGCCTGCCTTGCTACTGTCCGAGCTGCCACAGGTACCCTATATAAACTATAGACTCTGACCTGCGCCCAAGGCGGTACGGCCCAGTGGGTCCACGAACCCTACGTGACTCTATCTATCTATCTATCTATCTATCTATCTATCTATCTATCTATCTATCTATCTATCTATCTATCTATCTATCTATCTATCTATCTATCTATCTATCTATCTTATGTCTATCTATCTATCTATCTATCTATCTATCTATCTATCTATCTATCTATCTATCTATCTATCTATCTATCTATCTATCTATCTATCTATCTATCTATCTATCTATATTCTGTCTGTCTGTCTTGTATCTGTCTATCTTATGTCTATTGATCTATCTATCTATCTATCTATCTATCTATCTATCTATCTATCTATCTATCTATCTATCTATCTATCTATCTATCTATCTATCTATCTATCTATCTATCTACCCAGGGGCGGATTAAGGGCACCATGGGCCTCGGCCACTTTTTCAAGTCTGGGCCCACCCCCCCAAACTCCGAACTTTGAAGACGCTGTACCGTATATATTTGCAGATTTCCGTTTAGGCGGAAACATATCTGGCACGGTTTTAAATTAGCTGTAAAAGCAGAATGAGCCATATAGAAGAGAAAACGCAGAATACGTTGAGACACTAAAGTGGTCAGGAGCTTTATAACTTCTTTTATTTTTATTTTTATGTCAATGGAGTGGTGTCTGAAGGATTATTTTTTGTGGAGGAGTTGTAGTTTGTATTGGCACCATGTAAAGTAGCATATAATGGGTGAATTCCTCCATGGTTTTTTGGGGTTTAGTTTTTACTGTATATATTTATCTTCTCTTAAGGTAAAAGTAGATTTAACATATACTTTTACCATAAGAAAAGGTAAATATTTACAGACCCAGAATAAAGCTCAGTACAAAAATACAGACCCAGAACCAAGCTCAGTACATATATACAACACAAGAACCAAGCACAGTACATATGTACAGCACTAGAACAAAGCTCAGTTCATATATACAGCCCCAGAACCAAGCTCAGTACATATATACATCCCCAGAACCAAGCTCAGTACATATATACAGCACTAGAACAAAGCTCAGTACATATATACATCCCCAGAACCAAGCTCAGTACATATATACAACACCAGAACCAAGCTCAGTACATATATACAACACCAGAACCAAGCTCAGTACATATATACAGCCCCACAACCAAGCTCAGTACATATATATACAGCACTAGAACCAAGCTCAGTACATATATATAACTCCAGAACCAAGCTCAGTATATATACACAGCACCAGAACACATACAGTTCAGTACAGAGATCATTTGCAAATTGAGTTTAACCCCTGCTGTATAAATTTGTATGACATAAAACGACAGCCCCCAGTATAGCCTGAGCAATGGTTAGGATATGCTGGGAGTTGCTGTTTAACAAAAAAGAATGCTACCATCCGTCATCTCGCTGCAGATCATACAGTGACTACAGTACTGATCAGTCACAGGGAGAATAAACATTTACTCACAGGTGACATCTCAGATTCTTTTTCGTTCTTTTTCTCTTTTCTTCTCCATCCGGTCCAGACCGCTATGATGACTTCTCCTGGGCACGGCCCATTTCTGCAGTTCACAGCTCAGATGTCTTCAGCGCCTCACTTTTCCAACATTTCCGCACCTGTAAACGAAGATAAAATTCTCATGATGCCACACTCTATGCTTCTAAATATAATAGTATCATACAATGAATATAATAATACTATACACCTTACTCCTGAATATAATAGTATTATACACTGCGCCCCTGAATATAATAGTACTATACACTGTACTCCTGAATATAATAATACTACACACTGTACTCCTGAATATAATAATACTACACACTGTACTCCTGAATATATACTATATACTGCGCCCCTGAATATAATAGCATTATACACTGCACCCCTGAATATAATAGTACTATACACTGTACCCCTGAATATAATAGTACTATACACTGTGCTCCTGAATATAATAGTACTATACACTGCGCCCCTGAATATAATAGTACTATACACTGCGCCCCCGAGTATAATAGTACTGTACACTGCGCTCCTGAATATAATAGTACTATACACTGTACTCCTGAATATAATAGTACTATACACTGTACTCCTGAATCTAATAGGATTATACACTGTACTCCTGAATATAATAGTACTATACACTGTACTCCTGAATCTAATAGTATTATACACTGTACCCCTGAATATAATAGCACTATACACTGTACTCCAGAATATAATAGTACTATACACTGTACTCCTGAATATAATAGTACTATACACCGTGCCCCTGAATATAATAGTACTATACACTGTGCTCCTGAATATAATAGTACTATACACTGCACTCCTGAATATAATAGTATCATACACTGCACCCCTGAATATAATAGTACTATACACTGTGCCCCTGAATATAATAATACTATACACTGTGCCCCTGAATATAATAGTACTATACACTGTGCTCCTGAATATAATAGTAGTATACACTGTACTTCTGAATATAATAGTACTATACACTGTACTTCTGAATATAATAGTATTATACAATGTGCTCCTGAATATAATAGTACTATACACTGTACTTCTGAATATAATAGTACTATACACTGTACTTCTGAATATAATAGTACTATACACTGTACTTCTGAATATAATAGTACTATACACTGTACTTCTGAATATAATAGTATTATACAATGTGCTCCTGAATATAATAGTACTATACACTGCGCCCCTGAATATAATAGTACTATATACTGTGCCCCTGAATATAATAGTACTATACACTGTACTTCTGAATATAATAGTACTACACACTGTACTCCTGAATATAATAGTACTATACACTGTACTCCTGAATATAATAGTACTATACACTGTGCCCCTGAATATAATAGTACTATACACTGCGCCCCTGAATATAATAGTATTATACAATGTGCTCCTGAATATAATAGTACTATACACTGCGCCCCTGAATATAATAGTACTATACACTGTGCCCCTGAATATAATAGTACTATACACTGTACTTCTGAATATAATAGTACTACACACTGTACTCCTGAATATAATAGTACTATACACTGTACTCCTGAATATAATAGTACTATACACTGCGCCCCTGAATATAATAGTACTATACACTGTGCCCCTGAATATAATAGTACTATACACTGTACTCCTGAATATAATAGTACTATACACTGTACTCCTGAATATAATAGTACTATACACTGTGCCCCTGAATATAATAGTACTATACACTGCGCCCCTGAATATAATAGTACTATACACTGTGCCCCTGAATATAATAGTACTATACACTGTACTTCTGAATATAATAGTACTACACACTGTACTCCTGAATATAATAGTACTATACACTGTGCCCCTGAATATAATAGTACTATACACTGTGCTCCTGAATATAATAGTACTATACACTGCGCCCCTCAATATAATAGTATTATACACTGCACCCCTGAATATAATAGTACTATACACTGCGCCCTCAATATAATAGTACTATACACTGCGCCCCTGAATATAATAGTACTATACACTGCGCCCCTCAATATAATAGTATTATACACTGCACCCCTGAATATAATAGTACTATACACTGTGCCCTCAATATAATAGTACTATACACTGCGCTCCTGAATATAATAGTACTATACACTGCGCCCTCAATATAATAGTAGTATACACTGTACTCCTGAATATAATAGTACTATACACTGTACTTCTGAATATAATAGTACTATACACTGTACTTCTGAATATAATAGTATTATACAATGTGCTCCTGAATATAATAGTACTATACACTGCGCCCCTGAATATAATAGTACTATACACTGTGCCCCTGAATATAATAGTACTATACACTGTACTTCTGAATATAATAGTACTACACACTGTACTCCTGAATATAATAGTACTATACACTGTACTCCTGAATATAATAGTACTATACACTGTGCCCCTGAATATAATAGTACTATACACTGCGCCCCTGAATATAATAGTATTATACAATGTGCTCCTGAATATAATAGTACTATACACTGCGCCCCTGAATATAATAGTACTATACACTGTGCCCCTGAATATAATAGTACTATACACTGTACTTCTGAATATAATAGTACTACACACTGTACTCCTGAATATAATAGTACTATACACTGTACTCCTGAATATAATAGTACTATACACTGCGCCCCTGAATATAATAGTACTATACACTGTGCCCCTGAATATAATAGTACTATACACTGTACTTCTGAATATAATAGTACTACACACTGTACTCCTGAATATAATAGTACTATACACTGTACTCCTGAATATAATAGTACTATACACTGTGCCCCTGAATATAATAGTACTATACACTGCGCCCCTGAATATAATAGTACTATACACTGTGCCCCTGAATATAATAGTACTATACACTGTACTTCTGAATATAATAGTACTACACACTGTACTCCTGAATATAATAGTACTATACACTGTACTCCTGAATATAATAGTACTATACACTGTGCCCCTGAATATAATAGTACTATACACTGTGCTCCTGAATATAATAGTACTATACACTGTACTCCTGAATATAATAGTACTATACACTGCGCCCTCAATATAATAGTACTATACACTGTGCCCCTGAATATAATAGTACTATACACTGCGCCCCTGAATATAATAGTATTATACAATGTGCTCCTGAATATAATAGTACTATACACTGCGCCCCTGAATATAATAGTACTATACACTGTGCCCCTGAATATAATAGTACTATACACTGTACTTCTGAATATAATAGTACTACACACTGTACTCCTGAATATAATAGTACTATACACTGTACTCCTGAATATAATAGTACTATACACTGCGCCCCTGAATATAATAGTACTATACACTGTGCCCCTGAATATAATAGTACTATACACTGTACTTCTGAATATAATAGTACTACACACTGTACTCCTGAATATAATAGTACTATACACTGTACTCCTGAATATAATAGTACTATACACTGTGCCCCTGAATATAATAGTACTATACACTGCGCCCCTGAATATAATAGTACTATACACTGTGCCCCTGAATATAATAGTACTATACACTGTACTTCTGAATATAATAGTACTACACACTGTACTCCTGAATATAATAGTACTATACACTGTACTCCTGAATATAATAGTACTATACACTGTGCCCCTGAATATAATAGTACTATACACTGCGCCCCTGAATATAATAGTACTATACACTGTACTTCTGAATATAATATTACTACACACTGTACTCCTGAATATAATAGTACTATACACTGTACTCCTGAATATAATAGTACTATACACTGTGCCCCTGAATATAATAGTACTATACACTGTGCTCCTGAATATAATAGTACTATACACTGCGCCCCTCAATATAATAGTATTATACACTACACCCCTGAATATAATAGTACTATACACTGCGCCCTCAATATAATAGTACTATACACTGCGCCCCTGAATATAATAGTACTATACACTGCGCCCCTCAATATAATAGTATTATACACTGCACCCCTGAATATAATAGTACTATACACTGTGCCCTCAATATAATAGTACTATACACTGCGCTCCTGAATATAATAGTACTATACACTGCGCCCTCAATATAATAGTACTATACACTGCGCCCCTGAATATAATAGTACCATACACTGTGCCCAGGAATTAAATTGTCAAACACTGTAAAGTAAAACAAAACACACTAACAATGCCCCCTGTACATAGCACCAGTCACAATGCCCCCTGTAAATAGTGCCAGTTACAATGCCCTCTGTAGATAATGCCCCTTGTAGATGGTGCCAGTCACAATGCCCCCTGTAGATAGCGCCAGTCACAATGCCTCCTGTAGATAGCACCAGTCACAATGCCCACTGTAGATAATGTCCCCTGTAGATAGCGCCAGTCACAATGACTCCTGTAGATAGAACCAGTCACAATGCCCACTGTAGATAATGCCCCATGTAGCTAGTGCCAGTTACAATGCCCTCTATAGATAATGCCCCCTGTAGATAGAGCCAGTTACAATGCACTCTGTAGATAATGCCCCTTGTAGATGGGGCCAGTCATAATGTCCCCTGTAGATAGTGCCAGTTACAATGCCCTCTCTAGATAATGCCCCCTGTAGATAGTGCCAGTTACAATGCCTCCGGTAGATAGCGCCAGTTACAATGCCCACTGTAGATAATGTCAACTGTAGATAGCGCCAGTTACAATGCCCACTGTAGATAATGTACCCTGTAGATAGTGCCAGTTACAATGCCCACTGTAGATAATGTCCCCTGTAGATAGTGCCAGTTACAATGCCCACTGTAGATAATGACCCCTGTAGATAGCGCCAGTTACAATGCCCACTGTAGATAATGCCCCCTATAGCTATTGCCCCCAACTCTGCCGAGAAAAAAACAAAAACATTCTCACCTGTCCCCGTTCCTGCGTCTTCCTCCAGCGCCGCAGTAGTGGTCAGAGACCAGACGGCGTCATCCATCGTAACGGTGCAGTCGGCGTGATGACATCTTCGAGGCTGACTGTGCCATTAGTAAAGCGCCGAATGGGAGGAAGGGAACGGATAGTTCCCTTTCTCGCTAGCGCTAATGTAAGCAATTGTATCCGCATTCCGAGGATGCGGATACAATTGGGTGAGATGTCCCGCTTCACGCCGGTTCTCTGAACCGGCTGCAATTTTAACAGCCGGTACGGGAGAACTGGGAAGAACTGGGCCCCCTTCCAGCCTCGGGCCCCGGACACTTGCTCAGATTGCCCTTATTATAATTCGCCCCTGTATGTACCTATCTATCTATCTATCTATTATCTGTCTATGATTTAATCTATCTGTCTATGTATCTATCAATGATCTAATCAATCTATGTATCCATATATATATATATATATATATATATATACATACATATATATATATATATATATATATATATATATATATATATATATATATATAGTAATTATACATTCTAGGACATATATGACAGCATATGTCACTATTTTTTTAAGCAGGTGATCCCATGCTCTCTTTATATAATCTTCAGATGCAGCAGTGAGGAAAAATTATTTTCCAAAAAGACACATACTTGTAACAGTAACATCCCGGTCCCTATTAATGCTGATCTGTCAGTGCCCAGAGGGAAAAGAGACCGAAGCAAATTTCTTGTCAGTTAGTGACATAAAACTAAAAAGATGTAAAAGAAAAACGAGCAGGTCATTTAGCAAATATTTACGTTTTATTTTGCAGATGCCGCCGGCCTCCCTCCAGGTTAAAGAATCCCACAGGAAGGGTCATCATATGAGAACATTTAATATATGCATTAGGAGGAAAGAACCAATGTGTCATTAGACCCCAAGGAAGAAATCTTCAAATACAGAGAGAACTGGTAGGTAAAAGAAGGCTTTTCTGGTGTGCTGTCAACTTATTGCTTCCAATATTTGTATGTATAAAAATATATTTCTATGTAAAATTTGTAGCTTTTATTGCAGAATATTATTAGATATAGATGTTCGTTCCACGGATGCGTTTTACATCCTTTGTCAGCATAGTCTCATAAAGTGATAACGTCTGACAACTCATTTCACTACTAGAAGAAGACTGTATGGTGCTCAAGCACTTGTAAAGAAAAGTAATACATATAAAATATATTTATGCAATTAACTTAACAACTTTAGTGATCTTCTTAAAATCCCAGACAGGGGTTGTCCACTTGGCAACCAGTAGGATGTCCTATCTTATTCTATCTATCTATCTATCTATCTATCTATCTATCTATCTATCTATCTATCTATCTATCTATCTATCTATCTATCTATCTATCTATCTATCTATCTATCTATCTATCTATCGATCTATCTTATATCTATCCAAGATAGATACATATTAGAGGATGTAATACACTGATTATACAATAAGTGCTGGTGTAGGTGTTGTCATATGGAGCTGTAATACGGTTGGGTGCCTGAGGCCTAATTGTAAAGTATCAGCACAAAATTACCCAATTTACCCAAATAGAGTTTTGGTATTATCATTATGTATAATGGAAAACCGATGATTTTTCTTTAGCAAGTTAAATATTATACCTTCCAAGCTGAGTATATGTAATTGAAATGATTAAACTGTAGCACAAAAATAAGTGCATTCTTCCATTACTAAATAAACATGTACATACATATAAGAAAAAATTGATTGGCAAATTTGGGGCATAGACATTACTATATTTAAAATGCTCGACGGAAGTCCACATTTGATAAACTTGCTTGGATAACCTATTGTATTTCTAAAACCTACAGAGTTATGAAGCCCGCTGGTTTTATTCTAATCGGACATCGAAAAGTAACTTCAACAAATCCCCATATAACATGTCATATATTTCAGATGCAAAATATAGACAGTGGAGCGCAGAATGTGCACAAAAGGTAAGAAAAAAAGACATTCAGCACATGCAGAATTATGTATGAATTACATCCAAAGGGATTTCCCTTAGATTGGTCAAACATGACATACAGTACACAGAATTCCCACACTAACAAAATCAAATGATATCTTACTCAGCAACCACCATAAATCACATTTATGTATGTCATTCTTAAGGAAATAGATTCACACAAAGGCAGAGTAACGCAGGGAAAGGTTATTCCACAAGTCTTGGACAAGTATATCATTGTGTACCTACGATATGCAGTATATTACCCTCCAAAGCAATTTGTATAGAAAGACTGTGGTGTATATCTGAAAACAATGGGGAGAGAAGGAAGATATAATTTTCATGCTTATTCCCTGTGTTATACCTCCATCAAAAATGCTGTAATATAAAGTTGACTTTTGGAACACCCGAATCTTAAATACAAGAGTGTCACAATGGAAAATGTCCTCTAAAACAAACAAAAAAATAGTTTGTATAAGTATTAATATTCAGTACTGTGTAAAAGTCTATATGATTCAAAAAAATATATGAATTATGTAAAAAAAATCATATTTAACATCATGTTTTCAGCATTTTGTGTGTCTCCTCAATTTTTCCCTTCTCTTTTAAAGATGTTGTTATAACCCCAATACTGAAAAAAAAAACATCTCTTGACCCATCCAGCGCTGGTAACTACAGACCTGTCTCTAATCTGCCCTTCATCTCTAAACTCCTGGAACGCTTGGTCTACTCTCTCCTTATTAGCTATCTCTCTAGTAACTCTCTTCTAGACCTCTTACAATCTGGTTTCCACACTCTACACTTCACAGAAACTGCCCTTACTAAAGTCTCAAATTATCTCCTGATGGCTAAGACTAACGGCAAATATTGTCAATTGATTCTTCTGGATCTCTCTGCAGCCTTTGACACTAGACCAACAACTCCTACTCAGCATGCTCCACTCTATTGGCCTCAAGGACGCTGCTCTATATTGGTTTTCTTCCCATCTCTCTGACCGCTTGTTCAGTGGATAATTTGCTGGTTTTACTTCTTCTCTTTCCCTTGCTGGTGGAGCACCTCAGGGTTCAGTCCTATGTCCCCTCTTTTTTCTCAACACAAAGCCCTTTACATAGGACAAACTATCAGCAGATTTGGTTTCCAGTACCATCTCTATGCTGATGAAAATCAATTATATATCTTTCACCACGACATCCCCTCTGCTTTAATACAAAACACCAGTGTTTGTCTGTCCGCTGTCTCTAACATCATGTCCTCTCTCTATCTGAAACTGAATCTGTCAAAAATTCAGCTCCTTGTGTTTCCACCATCTACTGACCTACCTAAACCTCATGTCTTCATCTCAGTGTGTGGCACTACCATAACTCCTTGGAGGCACGCCCGCTGTCTTGGAGTTATATTTGACTTAGATTTTTCCTTTACTCCTTATATTCAATCATTTGTACAATCATGTTACCTCCACCTCAAAAACATCTCCAGAATCCACCCTTTTCTTACTGTGGAAACAGCCAAAACTCATTGTCGCTCTGATTCACTCCCGTCTTGACTACTGTAACTAATTCTTCTTCCCTACAATAAACTCTCCATCTCCAATCTATCCTGAATGCAGCAGCCAGAACTATCTTTCTGAACAACCGCTACACAAATGCCTCTACCCTGTGCCAGTCACTGCACTGGTTGCCCATTTACTTTAGGTTACAATATAAACTTAGTTCTCCTGCCTACAAAGTTCTCCACAGTGCTGCACCACCTTACATCTCCTCCATCATCTGTCTACCACCCGACCCATGCTCTACGTTCTGCCAACATTCTTAGACTAACACCCTCCAGAACCTCTCGCTCCTGTCTCCAAGACTTTTCTCGTGCTGCGCCAGTCCTCTGGAATGTGTTACCCTGGGCAATCAGATTAATTCTTAATATCCACAGTTTTAAGTGTGCTCTGAAAAAACCATGTTTTTTAAGGTACTATTACACGGCCTGATATTATCTGTGTAAACAAGCACCGATCAACGAGACAATAATATCAAATAATATTGCTAATATCAAACGTAGCAATGAATGGATATGTATAGGGACGATCGCTCGTTACTATGATCTCTCATTACATACATTTCTATCATATCGGCAGCGCATCTCCCTCATTACACAGGGAGATGTGCTGCCGACAATGATGAATTTTGAATTCTGCTTAAAAGAGAAGATAAGCCGTGAACGCTCATTTGCCCGATCATTGGCCCGTGTAATAGGGACTTTAGACAGGTCTATGACATTCCCTAATTTGATTAATTTCCTTTACCCCCTATTACATAAGTCATCAGAACCTGATCCCTTCATTCTACAGTATCCCTCACATGTCTTGCACCCTAATTCACTTTATATCTGCCATACATAGATACTGGCCAGTGACCGGCTCATTCGGCTTTATGTCTACTATCCCATGTGTATATAAACCAATAAAATACCAACAGACAGAATGCAATATAAATAATGCTCCAAAGAAGTAAACACTAAACTGTAAGGCACCGTTGCTAATTGTATAGCTGCACTATATTGGATCCTGAGTATTAACCAAGATATACTTGGTGCATCGATCAACACTTGACACGAGAAACTACCGAAGAAAGATGATCGACTGAGGCACATGAAATTACAAAGAATATACAAATTTTATTAGGATAAGAACATGGAACAATTAAAAATGGAACAGAGGATGGGTCACAAAATAAAAAGACTTCAAGTCAATCATTACCAAATCTGATTGTTCACTCAATATGTTCACAGTAAGCATGTTATTGGAGCAGAGAGACAGGGTAAATATGGTCACAGATAGAACTGAGACCAATAAAAACCAAGCCAGAATGTAGCTAATGTATCCAATGGGATTTGACCGAAACACAGCAGGTAAATGAATGTGTTGTTAATACAGTGGTGGCGGTTTGGAGGTAAGTATGAATAACAGTATAAACCGCAACCAGTGAATAAAGATTGTAAGGCAATGTTAGAGGCCAGGAGCAATTAGGCTCAAAGAATGACAGAGGAGAACAAGCAAGGTTTAGTACACGCTGCTGAACAAAAACAAGATATGTACAACGTACCAGTAGACATAGTGAACCGTGGATAGGACGTCTGTACCCGACTGTACAATGAGATCCCGAGCATAAATTATCTTGGAAGCAATTTAAAGTTATATTAAACAAATGAATCTTTAAATTGATTTTAAAAGAAGAAGCCTTGTAGTCCCGGACGAAGGCAGCAGCCGAAACGCGCGTCGGGTACAGACGTCCTATCCACGGTTCACTATGTCTATTGGTACGTTGTACATATCTTGTTTTTGTTCAGCAGCGTGTACTAAACCTTGCTTGTTCTCCTCTGTCATTCTTTGAGCCTAATTGCTCCTGGCCTCAAACATTGCCTTACAATCTTTATTCACTGGTTGCGGTTTATACTGTTATTCATACTTACCTCCAAACCGCCACCACTGTATTAACAACACATTCATTTACCTGCTGTGTTTCGGTCAAATCCCATTGGATACATTAGCTACATTCTGGCTTGGTTTTTATTGGTCTCAGTTCTATCTGTGACCATATTTACCCTGTCTCTCTGCTCCAATAACATGCTTACTGTGAACATATTGAGTGAACAACCAGATTTGGTAATGATTGACTTGACGTCTTTTTATTGTGTGACCCATCCTCTGTTCCATTTTTAATTGTTTCATGTTCTTATCCTAATAAAATTTGTATATTCTTTGTAATTTCATGTGCCTCAGTCGATCATCTTTCTTCGGTAGTTTCTCGTATCCCTTGTGTATAAAAGATGGCTGGACCATTGTACTGAACAAGCACTTTTTACATTGTGTATCTCCCCTATTTCCTCACAGATTGTAAGCTCTTGCGAGCAGGGTCCTCACTCCTCTTTTTTAAATTGTTATTTAATTTTGTCACTATGTAATGCCTGCTATTGTCCGTACATGTTCCCTCTGAATTGTAAATTGCTGGAAAATATGTTTTTGGGAGAATTGATTTCAAATTTTTTAAGAAATCTTGAGGACCATTTTCCATATTTCACAGTTCAGTATTGGAAGCTGGGTGCATTTTTAGGCTTCTCATGGTCCAAGTTATCCCCGCACATTCAATGATGTTAATGTCTGGGATCTGTGGTGGCCTGTCTACTGAGACCACCAGCAGTGTCTTTGTGGGATTACAATGTCTTGATCTTCACAGCAGTTTACTTGTGTCATTATCTTGCTGAAAAATTAATTGTTTCCCCATCAAGCACTTACCAGACAGTATCTTGTATTAAATCTGTTTTGTATTTATTAACATCCATGATGTTATCAATCAAAAACAAGTGACCATATTCAGATATGGTTCTACATCCCAAATTTTCCACCACACTTGGCTTGTGATCAAGGATGTACAGTATTCGAGTGCAAATCTTGACAGCTACACATCCTTTTAGCCCTAAAACATTCAATTGATTTGTTTGACAGAGGAAGGATGGACAGAAACATATGGATGTCTTCTAGACCTGAAGTGGAGAAGAGATGGACACTCATTTACAAATTTTTTGTTTTGGAAGCTCCTTTTCTTTTTACTTTTAAACTACGATAATCCAGGTGGATTTGAGAAAACTCATTTAAGGGTGTTTTCCACCTTCTGACAACTGATGACCTATCCACCGCATAGGTCATCAGTATATCATCGGTGCGGGTCCGACACCCGGACCCCGCACCGTTAAGCTGCTCCGGTGGCCTGCCGACACTGGATTTTATGGCACATAATGTTATGTACGGAAGCAGTCGGCTCCATACACATCATAGCGGCCGTGCTGCAAAACTGCAGGTCTGCTCCTACTCATTTGAATAGGAGGAGAGCTGCAGTACTGCAGCTCGGCCACTATTCCATGGCCGGAGCCATCTGCTTCCGGCATGTACGTCTGGTGCACGGAGGCACCGGACCAGCTGATCTGTGCAGGGTCCGGGTGTTGGACCCCCACAGATCATGTGCTGATGACCTATCCAGTGGATAGGTCATCAGTTGTCAGAAGGTGGAAACCCCCTTTACCATGCAGGTTATCAAGAAATCAAAATCTTTCAAATATACTAACAGTTAAACATTAAAATAACTGTTTCCCACATTGCAGCCTCAGTTCCAATCCTCTGGGTAGTGACGACATGAGCAAAGCAGCATGGTACGGACCTTTGACATTGCATCCAAAGACTGTATTTATGTCTGACCAGTCACAGATGTCCTATTCTGTAAAAATATATATTTTTATGAGAGTCAAATTAGGATCACCCCCATCTTGTGTAGTGCAGTGGCAGGGGGCTGACAGAAGGATCGATAGGAGAGAGTTAGATCATAGTGGTCAGGAGTGGGTTTGACTTCCAAAGTTATGCAACTGAGTCAGTTTTATTTTCCTATGGGGTCCCCTATCCTCAATGTACACTCCCGATACAAAGGTAGAACATAAGAACATATTTTTGAATCTGCTTTATTGATGAGCTTGGTATCTTTTTAACATTGGGACCCCCTATGTAGAGATGGATACAAGTGGGAGACATTCCAGAACAAGTAATAATATAATGTAGTATCAATTTGCCTCCAAAGGCTACAATGTACTGATATACACAAAAAAGATTTATCACTTCTATCCAGCAAATCAGCAACACTTTGTCAACCAAAGTTTATTTTCTTGCAGATATTGCAGCCCTGGATTTGTTAAATGTTCTTGTTCTTTTTTTCCTCACTAATAAACGTCTCCTTTGAAGTATCTACAATTTATTTAAAGATGTATGCTGCCATGAGCCACTTATTTCAACACGTTCACCTCAGGAGTTACCTCACAGCCTCAATTAGTACTACAAGGCTTCTTCTTTTAAAATCAATTTAAAGATTCATTTGTTTAATATAACTTTAAATTGCTTCCAAGATAATTTATGCTCGGGATCTCATTGTACAGTGCCATGTTAATGTTTTGCTCTACAGTCTCTACAGTCTTTAAGTAGAACATTTAAATTGAGATTTTTTTTTTTATTTGCATGAAAGGTAATAAAACTAAATTGTATTGATTTTGCTTGCTGGATAAGAGTGACAAAAAAATCTGTCAGACCATACATTTTCTTAATAATATATGAGCCTTATATATTCAAAATTGAAGAGAGTTCATGTGGGGCACCGACATACTATACATAGTATCACTACACAGAAAACGTCCCACTATCAATATGGAGCCAATAGAGAGGAAGTTTTGTTTGCATTAATCTTCCTCTTGTTAAGGTCCTTTTACACGGCCTGAAATGGGCCATGTAAACGAGTGCCGATTATTTAGACAGCTCGTTGATCGAAACTCCTTTCACAAGGTGCTATGTTTGTGGGTGAGTGATCATTACGACAATCGCTCATTCCCATACATTTCTATCATGTTGGCAGCTCATATCCCAGTTTACTCAGGCATAATATTTCTTGTAGCATAAATGATACAGTCAGCGGATGAACGAGCGTTTGCTCGTTCATCGACTGATCGCTGCCCTGTTTACACATTGCATTGATCGGGAACGAGCGTTCACATGAACGCTCATTTGTCCGATAAGTGGCCCGTCTACAACAGCCTTAATATAGAGGGATATTAGCTATATGGCTTGGGCTACTTGGCTTCTTTTAGGAGTATGTCAGGTACAAAGCTGGCACATAGTGACATAATATCCTGAGTTTAGCACACATCTAACTAAAAATGGATGCAGCTTAAGGGGGTTAAGACCCTTGGATAAAAGGTTTTCGATGAGATGTTGATAACTGGGTGTCCTGCGCTGACACCAGCTGTAATATGTGGGGAAACATGGCAGCAAGTATTTGATTCCCATACAGTGCCACCGTAGGGTTAAGATACAGTTCCTATTGCAATTCATGGGCAGTATGTGTAATGCTTGGACATGCTCAGAATGGAGGATCCACATCTATTAACTCAGATTTCCCAAATAGGGTATTTGAAGATAAGGTTTTGTAAACTCTCCATCCTTTAATATGGTTCCAGCATGGCGAACACTACTTGTATCAGTTCTCTTTCTTTTTGGAAATGAGTGAACCATAAATGATCAGATAATATTGATCTGATAATATCAAAGTACCATAATATCAATGACTGATCAGAGATGCTCTACCTCCAAACAAAATGTTTACTGGCAAAACTAAACCAGACTAAACCATTTATACTTCTTCAAGACAAAGAACTAAATTATAGCGTGTATTTCCAGAATGCAATCTCATTCCACCCACTATCAACATATGGAACCCCTTTGTCAGTATCCTAAATTGTGTAGGAGGACAAGGGAACATACAAGGTCATAGAGATCATATTAAAATAGAACATTGCTCATTCGCACAGCTGTTACTTAACCTAAATTATTTTTTTTTAAAACTTTGACACGAGACTAGTTACGAATATATCTGCCCTTACACCAAGCCTGGAAAACCAAAATAATTAAAATAACTGTAATTATTCATATTTTTGTGGTTGGTATTATTTATTATTATTATTTTTATTTTATTTTTTATTATATTATTTTCTTATTTTAAAAAAATGATTGATTTATTTGATTTTAACACGTAAACATAAAATATTCCTGTGTAAACTAAATCTTTTTAGGCTAATACCTTGTAATGAATGCAACATTTCCCTACTAGAGTTCAGTCCATATTACAAGTATAAAATAATATTACGGCAAGGACTGTTTCCAGAAAATACACCATTTCCCCAGCACAGACTGTACCACTTGTTTCTATAGCAAACTAAGGCTCCAGCCTATCTGTAAAAGTGAGCCTATATAATACATGATAGTAATATGAAGGAAATGAGGGTCACGTGACGGAAGCCGGGGATTAAGACAATAAGACCTGTCACCTGTTTTAATAAAGCTTAATGCAAAAAAATTGCTATAACTTTAAGAATGCAGCTTAGCCGACTTTAAAGCTTAGATTTTTATTTTTCTACTTTATGGCATGCTTCAAAACTACTTGGACAAATACAAAACAAGAATTACTGTGCACCATAAGTTATTTTAATATCCTGTAGTGGTGTATACTTCCAATGAAATCCCTAGGCTATTATTAAGCTTCCATGTTTGTGTGAAAATGTCAAGTTGTTTCGAGTGACTGCATACTCTAAATTATATATAACTGTTACTTTATAGCTAATAGGCACTAAAATTACTTTAAAACAGAAATGTAAAGTTGTATTTTCATCCTTTCGGACAGATAATAAAGCTTATTTATGGGACAATTTTTCATCTATTAGAACACATGTTCAAATATGGTTCAAATAATACATGAGATATTTAGACAATAGCAGATAGAAAAGTTGTAACTAATAATTTGAAGGGCACGTCCATGGGTACAGTATTGTGTCGCAGCAAATTATGTTTGTGTTGCTTCATTTGTAAATGTTATGTGTTTCTCAATGAAATGATATTTATATCTCAAAATGAGATTTTGATGGCTTAACGATTTTTCTGGCCAACAATAAAATACATGTACAAAGATATTTTTCCTTTTTTTTATGGCAAGAGACGACACTTCTACCATATAATTGTTCTATTTAATAATTTTATACGGATTGTGAAGTTTCCATTCATATGTGGAGACATATTTACAACAAACCTGCATAATATGATGGTAATAAAGTCATTAGTGTATAAAATAGACAAAGTAAACTTTGCAAGAATTCCATTATTATTTACAATGCTTACATTATATATATATATATATATATATATATATATATATATATATATATGTATATATATATATATATATATATATATATATATATATATAGATAAATGTAATAGTAATATATATATAATTATGGTATTGCATCTCTAAACTTTGTTATAAAAAGTATACAGACCTTCCAGCAATCAGCTGTACTTTGTTGGAGAATCCAGCACCTAGTGTTCAATTTCCCTGCAGCGCCGCCGCAGGGCTAATGAAGCATTGCACAGTGCCCATTCAAATCAATTTACTGCCCATACAATATACGGACATGCTGGGTCTATTTGGCTAAGAGATGATGGGTTTGAATGGCAGACCTCCCTCTAACTAATTTCTTAACAGGCAACCTCTTTCTGCAGGTTTCAGTCTTCATTAAAAATGACATTGAAGGGGTAAGACATAAAATGAAAGTCAGATTTGAAGGTGTTCAGGCCGCACTAGGTTTTCATATGGGTGCAAGCGTAGGGGCCCACCCCGTATAGTATAAGAAAAGGTACTATGCACACCAAGAGTCGTTATCCAAAGGTTGATTTTAATATTAATAGTTATGCCAGTATCAGTGCAACGTTTCGATCATGTCTCTGACCTTCATCAGGCATTGGTAATATCCTGGGTCCTGCGTAAAGGTGCTTAGTGTATGGCAGCTTGCCTCCATTAGCGGCAAGCCGCCATACACTAAGCGCCATTATGCAGGACCCATGATATTACAGTGCCTGATGAAGGTCAGAGACATGACCATAACGTTGCACTGATACTGGCATAACTATTAATATTAAAATCAACCTTTGGATAACGACTCTTGGTGTGCATAGTACCTTTTCTTATAAAATAATAGTCTGATCCCTCTGCATCCAGCAGGAGGACTTTGGACAAATGGGAGCCAGAATTTGGGAAAGCTATAAGTATAACAGGTGTACTGAAAAACAAGACTGAGTGTGAACCACTCTTTACCAATATCAATGTAGGACACAACTGCGGGAAATTCCCCCATTTGACTTGTATGACAGACCTGCCTATAACTAAAATGTAAAATTATAATGCTCAGGCACGAGTATCCTTGTTCTGAATGAAACTATTTCTTGACAGTAGAATTCGTTGGATGCTGTGTACTCTACTATTTGGAATGTGACTCACTCAGGGGTGGATTATAATGAGGGCAATTTGGGCAAGTGCTCGGGGCCTGAGGCTGAAAGGGGGCCTAGTTTGCCCCGGTTCTCCCTTACGGGCTGTTAAAATTACAGCCGGTTCAGAGAACCGGAGTGAAGCGGGACCTCTCACGCAACCAGTGGCGTAGCTATAGGGGCTGCACTACATCAATAAAAAGTTACTATAGTAACTGGAGCCGCGGGCCCGTTACTATAGTAACTACAGTACTTACCTTCCTGTTTCCGGTACGCAGCGCATGACGTCACAACGTTATGCACCGCGCACAGGATCCTGATCCTGGATAGAGTCAGGACATCCGCTTCGGCTGAAGAGGAGGGTAAATTTAATATCCCTGTCTGCTTGAAGCTGATTGGTGGGGTTCGACTCCCAGGACCCCCGCCAATCACCTGTTTTAAAGGGGTCGCAGTGCTCATACGAGAGCTGGTGCTTCCCCTGCATTACGGTCGCTTGCTCACATTGTGAATCCGTGTCGGCGATTCACAGTGTGAGCCAGTAAGGGAAATGAAGGGGAAGCAGCTGTCGTACCAGTGCTGCGGCCCCTTCAAAACAGGTGATTGGCTGGTCCCGGGAGACGGACCCCGACCCATCAGCTATTGATGGCCTTTCCTGAGGATAGGCCATCAATGTTTATGGACTGGACAATCCCTTTAAGCCTACGATGTTGCAGGCTTAGAGGGCCCATGAGACAGGATCACAGATTGTTTGAGCCTGTCTGCTGGGCCCTGTATCTAAGCATCTTACATAAGCACATGGTATGCTTAGATACATGGCCCATGTGTGATCCTGTCTGATGGGCCCTGTATATAAGCCTACCACATTAACTGTATAAGATTGCTGTCTGCTGGACCCTGTATCTAAGCCTGCCTTGACAGAAAGTATTACACATGGGCCCTGTACCTAAGCCCACCACATGTGTTACTAATCGTTTTTGTTGTGTTTGTGTTTTTTTACAGGTTCGGTCGCTGGACTACGTCGGATTCGAGGACTACTTCGATGACGGCGTTTTTATTATCAATAAAATGGTTAATGAGGCTTGTCTGGGTGATTTTTATTTCAACAAAATATTTTTTCTATGTCTTTATTTGTTTTTTAAACTTTATTACTACCGCCTTAGTAATGGCCACCGGCTATTTGACAGCGTCCATTACTAAGGCAAGGCTTAGTGTTAGCCGGTGCAGAGGCTATCACTAACCCCCATTATTACCCCGGTACCCACCTCCACCAGGGGTGTCAGGAAAAGCCGGGTACGATCCAGTACCTGACCAGATGTAGTGATGGTCAGCTAATGGGGCGGCCGCAGGCTGGTATTATTAGGCTGGGAAAGGCCAAAAACTGTGGCCCTTCCCCCCTTGTAAAGTTAACCTGCTGCTGCTTTCTTGTATCTGGCTGGTTATGAAAAATCGGGGGGACCCCGCCAGATAGAACAGCAGCAGCCTATTATTACCAGGGGGGGAAGGGTCACTGTTTTGGGTCTTTCCCAGGCTGATATTACCAGCCTGTGGCTGACCCAGTACCCGACCATCACTACAGATCACTACAGATGGTCGGGTACCGGTTCGTACCCGGCTCTTCCCAGTACCACTGGTGGCAGTGGGTACCAGGGTAATGGAGGTTAGTGTTAGCCTCTGCGCCTGCTAACATTAAGCCTCGCCTTTGTAATCGATGTTGTCAATCAGCCAGCAGCTATTAATAAGATGGTAATAATAAAGTTTAAAAAAATACAAGGACATAGAAAAAATATTTTATTGAAATAAAAAAACAAACACAACCCTCATTAACCATTTTGAATCCGACGTACTCCAACAACTGAACCTGTAAAATAACAGAAAAATAATTAGTAACACATAAAAAAGCTAAACAATTCTTATACTTACCTTTTCTGGGTCCAGCGCTGGAACTGCAATGTCAGCGAGCTGGTCCCTATATCTAATCCTATCATGTGTGATACTGTCTATTGAGCCACTGTATCTAATCCTATAATGTGTGATACTGTCTGTTGAGCTACTGTATCTAATCCTATCATGTGTGATACTGTGCTAAGCCACTGTATCTAATCCTATCCATAGTTAATAGGGTCGTAGTGCTATAGATATGCTGTCTCCTATACACACATATACACAGACACAGACACACACACACACACACACACACACATATATCTTCAGGGGCGCAGTGTATAGTACTATTATATTTAGGGGCACAGTGTATAGTAATATTATATTCAGGAGCGCAGTGTATAGTACTATTATATTCAGGGGCGCAGTGTATAGTAATATTATATTAAGGGGCGCAGTGTATAGTACTATTATATTCAGGGGCACAGTGTATTGGACTATTATATTCAGGGGTGCAGTGTATAGTACTATTATATTTAGGAGTACAGTGTATAGTATTATTATATTCAGGAGTACAGTGTATAGTACTATTATATTCAGGGGCACAGTGTATAATACTATTATATTCAGGAGTACAGTGTATAGTACTATTTTATTCATTGTATGATACTATTATATTTAGAAGCATAGAGTGTGGCATCATGAGAATTTTATCTTCGTTTACAGGTGCGGAAATTTTGGAAAAGTGAGGAGCCGAAGACATCTGAGCTGTGAACTGCATAAATGGGCCGTGCCCGAGAGAAGTCATCATAGAGGTCTGGACCGGATGGAGAAGAAAAGAGAAAAAGAACGAAAAATAATCTGAGATATCACCTGTGAGTCACTCAATGTAAATGTTTATTCTCCCTGTGACTGATCAGTACTGTAGTCACTGTATGATCTGCAGCGAGATGACGGATGGTAGCATTCTTTTTTGTTAAACAGCAACTCCCAGCATATCCTAACCATTGTTCAGGCTATACTGGGAATTGTCGTTTTATGTCGTACAAATTTATATAGCAGGGGTTAAACTGAATTTGCAAATGATCTCTGTACTGAACTATATTTGTTCTGGTGCTGTATATATGTATTGAGCTTTGTTCTCGTGCTGTAGATTTATATATACTGAGCTTGGTTCTGGAGTTATATATATGTACTGAGCTTGGTTCTGGGGATGTATATATGTACTGAGCTTTGTTCTGGTGCTGTATATATACTGAGTTTGGTTCTGGAGTTATATATATGTACTGAGCTTGGTTCTGGGGATGTATATATGTACTGATCTTGGTTCTAGTGCTGTATATATGTACTGAGCTTGGTTCTGGGGCTGTATTTATGTAATGAGCTTGGTTCTAGTGCTGCATATATATGTACTGAGCTTGGTTCTGGTGTTGTATATATGTACTGAGCTTGGTTCTGGGGCTGTATATATGTGCTGAGCTTGGTTCTGGGTCTGTATATATTTACCTTCTCTTAAGGTAAAAGTATATGTTAAATCTACTTTTACCTTAACTAAAACAAAGTACAAAAAGAGACACGGCGCCACATAGTGCAGATAAAAGCGAGGTAATACACGAGAGCAACTTAATGACAAGAAAGGTGCTCACAATGGTAAAAAAAACTGCTGCCGGGTCCATGCACAAACAAACAGAGTTTGTTGTCAGAAGATTAGCTTAGTTGAGTGAAAAAAAGGACCAAGGCGCTGCTATAGTAGACAATGTCACAAGCTTAGACAGGCATGAAGTAAGAGTATTTATTTGTAAATAGCAGAGGCTACGCGGACCGGCGTCTTCATCAGGCCAAACAATTAGATAGATAGATAGATAGATAGATAGATAGATAGATAGATAGATAGATAGATAGATAGATAGATAGATAGATAGATAGATAGATAGATAGATACACAGAGAAATAGTACATAGAATTTGTTTTCAATATAAATCATACATGCTAAAATTCAAAATGTATCTTAAACCTTGGCAATCTACAAAAGTTACCATATATGAATGTAATAAAATTCAACTTTCCATATAAAATCATTTTGATCATTTCTTTTGTTCTGCTTATGTTATTTTGTCTTATTCTGGAATTTATGTTTAGACATCGGCTGATGTCAATCAATATAAAACAAACAAAGGGTATACAAATAAACAATTCTGCATGTATACGATAAAAAAATGACATTATAGTTTACATTTTTCAAAAATTATATCAATGTTTTCAGAAAATAACCACGTAGATGGGATTTTTGTGCCTGGAGAATTACCATGTTCCAAATTATGAAATAATTGAACGTTTGCTAAAAAAAATAAATTACTCATTGCCCTTCAAAATTAATTATTTTATTTATTAAAGTCGAAATCCAAACTTTAAGAGGGCAATGGAGATTTGACTTTCCCATCGCTGGTGTTACATTTGACAACAAAAAAAATGTTTAACTATTTACAGATCAGGATTCCACTGGGATAAAAGGTTTTAAATAATAGAGTTTCCGTGCTGATCAGGATGAGATGCTCCTACACATGAAATGTACAGTATTAGCACCTACATGAAGCACCCAACCTAAAACTGCCTAAGGCACAAAACCCAATGAATGTTCTGAAAAGCTCCTGTGTCTTTATGACAGCTCAGTTTGTTACCAGTTTGTCACCAAGTCATATAGACATTGTACAATGCAGGCTATAAAAAGACAAATATCTGGTCATGCAATATGTGCTTCCATCCATACACTAAGTTAGCATTAATTATTAATTCCTCTAAAAAATATATCTTTATTTTCCTGCCAGAACAACCTTTAAACTCAAAAGAAAAAAAAAATTAAAGAGCGGAAATTTTCCTTATAATAATACAAAGAAAATAATAATAAAAATACAATATAACTGCATGTTGGTGTAATTCTTGAACTATTTTTACACATCTTTTACTTTTACATTTTAAAGGGATTGTCAGGTTTAGAAAACTTGTTATCATAACCCTATGAGGGAATTCTGAGTTAATAGAGGGGGGTCCCCTGTTCAGGATCCTCATGTATTGGCCAGAGTGGAGAGCAGCTGCAGAGAGTGCCTCTAAATCTGGAGAACCTTTCCTGTTCTAAATCCCACAGACAACCCATTCATATGAACAAACACAATGTAATGCTTAATTTCTCGTTTGGTGGCGCTGCTGGGAAAATTAACACTTACTTTACATTTCCATACAGATTACTGCTGATCGCTGGGGTGTTTGTCAAGGCAACCTAACTATTAGGGATTGTCCAAAGTGGACAACCCTTTTAACTATTTTTGACATTTTTAAACATAGTACTATCAGCCATTTTGCCTAAGTATTTTTTTGTAAACCTGAATCTATCGATAAATTCACCCAAATAATCTAAATTCTGAGAATTGTCTAAGTAAATGCATTATTGCAAACTCTAATGAAGGCATTCTGGGTTGCTGTACCCTTATATTTCTTAGCTGACATTATCAGTAATGAGAACTTAAAATGCCAAAAAAAAAAGAAAAAACAACAATTCAGATTGTGGCCAGTCCCATGGAGCTCTACATCTTCCCAAAATGTGCTACCATTTAAGGTATGACCTACTGTAGCAGTTGTAATTTTTCCTATGTTTCCTTCATGCCAGTGGTGAAGTGTCAGCACAGGCTTCAACTACAAACTCGGAACTGAAGGCGCTCAATTAAAGGAACACTCTGGTATAAAATAAAGATTCAGGCAGAACTTGGTGTTTATGTGTTTCCTTTCTTTTACATTGTATAGTCTTTGTGATTCCTGTTATTTGTGGTTACCACATATTTTCTACTTTGCAGCATCAAGTGGCTGCTGTTGCCATGAATCCATGACATTGGGTCAGCTGAATATTAATTACCTCTCCTTACATAGATATTAGTGGACACACGGCCACAACTAAGCCCCAACGAGGCTGGGAAAATGTAACTGTTCGTTAGAAATGATGCTGTTTGGGGTATATTTCCTGTTCTGACTCCGAAGCGGCTCAGGACAGATCTGCTCTTTTGTTATAGCCGGCACAGGCTTCAGCTACGGTCTAGTAGGGGACAACAGTGGATCTCTGTAATAGCACCATTCAGGTAAATAAAACTTTGGTGGCTTGTAGAGCTCCATGACTCATACTGAAAGCAGAATTTTTAGTTTTTGACTGGAGAGAACGTTTAAGTAAAACTTTGGAAAGATTTAGAGCTCCAGGGACTGTCCAAAAGCTGAATTTTCATTTGTGGTTGGAGCTTCACTTTAAGGTGTACCTACGGTTATATACATAAATGAATAGAGTCCTCACTAAGTGTATTTATTATATAATATACTTCTTTAGCTGCTTTCCCTTAGTTCTTGTTGTTACCCTGCAGTACAGACTGTCCAGATATGTGTTCTGTATCCCAGGCTCCAGTATGCTGCGGTGCAGTGTAGTCTCACTTTATGGCTCCTACTGTAACGATTAGAGGCTTCGAAGCCGACACTTCCAAACTGAATATGGGATCCTAAGAACCAAAGCCCTTGCTCTGTCTTTGAGAGGTGCCCAGTATGGATACTGTATAGTCCATGCAGCAATATCAGAAGAACTAAGGAAACTCAGCTACAGAAATATATTCTGAAATAATTACATTGAGTAATATTAACCCACAGTGCACCTATTCATGCTGAAACACACCTATTCTAAATATTGTAGTCATGCACCCAACTTGACGCTCCTAGGTCCCAATAAAAAATCTGTAACAGGGCTTCCCACCTACAATGTGCCATGGTAAAAACAAATTTATTTGAATCATTCACTTTTTAAGTGAGACTCAATGGCAGAGAGATGATGCTTATTATGTCTTCCCTTCTTAGTGTGGTCTACAATGCATTTACAATGCAATGCAAAAGAATATAAAGGGAAAGATATAGACATTACAGGAGATAGGAGCTGTCCAATAATTTCAAGCTTTCTTTAGCAATCCAATGATGTCATGACCGCATACTCACTTGTAACAAAACACAGAATAATTCCTCTAATCTAGCATTAAAGTATTGGAGCATATGGACGTCATTGAGGGGGTCTCTCTGGCTTCCCATGAGCCAGTGCCAGCCTGTTCAGGTATTCAATGGAGTGCTATTTGTTTGAATGGACAGCATGTGATACTACTTTTGGCTGGATGATGGTTAGGGTTCCTGAAACCAGACCTGCGGTGATCAGATGATCGCCAGGCCAGCTTTCATTAGAAAAAGTGTTGCCTTTATGAGAATTCTTAAATTGATGCTACTCATAGAAAGTATATAGACCTTAGCTGTAAAATTAGAAACCCTCCAGGAAGAATCCCCATGGTAATATATAATATGCTGTTATTAACTTCTTTTGCTTTTTATTTGTTTAACCCCTGCATCTAAGTGGTTAAACTGACAGAATTGGAGGTTTCTCTGATCCCGGCCCTTACAGCAGGAGCTCAGTTCTCACTAGACAGCCGATCCCCTGCTTTACCCAACACGGGACACCCGTATAGGACTTAGACTAAGCTGTAAAAAGACAGCGGTCAAACCTAAGGCCCCTTAGTAACCGCTGCAGAAAGGGTTACTAAGTGGTTAATGTATAACAATATGCAGTATGCTCGCTCTAGAGGTAGGTGCAGGCAACCATCATTTTATCTTTTAAATCAATGTTTATGCAGGTGATCTGGAGCTCTGTATCTGAAAAATGGAGCTCTAATTGTTATAAAGATATACTAAGAATTGAATTAGCACAAAATATTGAAATTATTTTGATAAGACTAAAAGGTACTCAAGGATGGACATTCACTTTATATCTCTAGTTTACAGGGCAGAATATATGCACCAAAATACTTGTGTATTATTTGCCTTTTGGACATTTTTTCCCCATGTATCAAACTGGATGGCAGGATTTTCCAAAATGCTGGTAAAGCAAAATTCTAAAGTTTCGTTCATCCCTAGCTGCAACGTAAGTCTATTCATGGACATTCTCAGACATATCAGATGTACAGTACTCTATTCACACTAATTTTTGGCTAATAGTGGGGAATTTATAATTTTCGGGAAAATAGTGCTATTTTAACTTTTCAAATACAGGTAATAAAGAATTATTAAACACTCCGAGCTTTAAAATGCATTTCTTATCCATGTAAGAAAGGTGAATGTGTTTATTTTATGAGAAATCCAGAAGCCTAAGAAGTGAAAATCAACAATTAAGTAGTATTTGAAAACTTTGGTAATTAATAAATCAGACAACCTGCTGAGTGTTGGTTCAACTGGAGTGGACGTAAAGCTGAGTCTGGCAAACTGCCCGGGACTGTTTACTATAATCAATGTGAGACACATCGAAAGCCTGAATTCGTAATTTTGCGGACTCTATAGCTAAATAATTACAGATGTGCCAGATGTTACAGATGTGTCCTACATAATTGAAGAGTAGGCACAAAGAAAGTTAGCTTTGATAAAGGTCTATCAAACGCTACAAAATTATTTTGCTTGAGGAGATTATAAGGGGTTTTATCCTATTGAAAAGTACAAGGAGAAAAATAATGAGTAGTTGTAACAATTTGTTTTATCTAGACAGATCTTTCAAAAGTTGGAATTGATCCATGCAACCATTTCAAACTGAAACCCTGAAATTGACTAAGCTGTAGGAAAAAAGTACCCATGAACTACAATATTTTATCATAAAAACTCAGAGAGATATGTAACTGCCTGGGGACAAGTGGAAACATTGGCAAATTGTAAGAACAACCACATAAAGCTATAGTCCATATTATTTGTATATAAGTCTTTATTCTAGTCACCGGATAAGATGTTTTGCCACTCAAAGATGTGGGCCCGCTACCAACACTTTAAGGCCCCATTGTCACGAAGGGTCTATGTACCCACTGGGCCGTACCACCTTGGCGGTAAGGCAGCTGGCCAACAGGGCGCAGGTCAGAGTCTATAGTATATAGGGTACCTGTGGCAGCACGTACAGTAGCTTGGCAGGAACTAGGCAGGATGTGGACATCAGGCGTGGAGAAGCAGACAGGCATGGTATCCAGCACAGCACGACTATAGCAAGCACGGCACTAGATCAGGATACAGGTTACAGGAACAGGAACAGGAAACACTGGGAGCAAGAAACACTAGGTGGCCATTTGCATAGACAAACTAAAGGGAACACAACAACGCTCAGGCATAGAACTAGGGGGCTGGACCCCTCTTATAGTCCAGGGTACTCACGGGTCAAAGTTCGTCCATGAGGTACGGGATCCGGCAGAGGTGAGTGGACGCGAGCGCTGGCGTCGCCTGAGAAGGAGGCTGGGGTCAGCGCTTGCCGACTCGTGGCTGCGGCTGCCAGGGGGAGGTTGGAGCTGACAGCCCGCAGCCACAGACATTACAGTATCCCCCCCCCCCTTACGCCCCCTCTTCTTGGGACCAGAGCAAGAGAGAAACTTCTTCAGAAGAGTAGGGGCATTGAGGTTCTCCTCTGGCTCCCAGGACCTCTCTTCGGGGCCGAACCCCCTCCAATCCAACAAATAAAAAGTCTTTCCTCTCACTCTCTTGGTGTCCAAGATCTCCTTGACCTCAAAGATGTCCGAGGGACCGCTGGAGGCAACCACATGGCTGGGAATCTTGGAATAGCAGTTCAGGATCACTGGTTTCAGGAGGGAGACATGGAAGGAGCTGGGAATCCTGAGGGTAGGAGGCAGCCGGAGCTTGTAGGCGATAGGGTTGATCTGTTGCATGACCTCGAACGGTCCGAGGAACCTGGAGGCAAATGACGGCACCCTCAGTCAGATATTCCTAGATGACAGCCAGACCTCAGTGCCAGGAAAAAACCGAGGAGGCTCTCTTCTCCTTGTGTCAGCCTTCCATTTCATGCGGTCCACTGCCATTAGGATGGAGGATCGAGTCTGCTGCCAGATCTGCAAAAAGTCTCTAAACCTGGAGTCAGCTGCAGGTAACTCGGAAGTATCAGGCACCGGAAGAGGAATTCGTGGGTGCTGGCCCTAGACAATGCAGAACGGTGTATTCCTAGTAGACTCGCTGGTGTGATAATTGTAGGAGAACTCCGCCCATGGGAGCAGCTGCACCCAGTCATCATGCTGTTTGGAGATGAAGTGGCGTAGGTAGTTCTCCAAAATCTGGTTGATCCTTTCAACCTGACCATTAGACTGAGGATGGTAGGCTGAGGAAAAGTCCAACTTCACGCCAAGAAGTCCGCAGAGGGCTCTCCAGAACCTTGAGGTAAACTGAATCCCCCGATCAGACACAATATGCTGTGGCAAGACGTTCAGGCGGAAGATGTGTTGAATAAATAACTTGGCCAACTGAGGAGCAGAAGGAAGACCGGTCAGAGGAACGAAGTGGGCCATCTTCGAAAATCGGTCCACCACCACCCAGACAGCACTGCATCCAGCAGAGAGAGGCAGGTCCGTGATAAAGTCCATCGCTATATGCTGCCAGGGAGCATTGGGCACAGGCAATGGCTGGAGCAGACCTGGAGTGGGTGGCCTTGTTGGCTGCACATACAGCACAGGAAGAAACGAAGTCCACAATATCCTTGGGCAGAGTGGGCCACCAGAAATGACGAGCAATAAAATCCTGGGTCTTAGGTAACCCTGCCAGTCTAGAGGAGTGTCCCCAGCGGAGGATTCTTCCAGATCAGCCAGGCGCACAAAAGTCCTCCCTGGAGGAATGTCCCCGATTTGCAGGGGATTGACCGAGACAATGCAGGATGATCGATAATGTTCTGTGGATTCTCAATGGTGTCTTCTGTCTCGAAAGACCTGGACAAGGCATCGGCCCTCACATTCCTGTCGGCCAGGCAATAATGAAGCTCAAACTGAAACCTTGCAAAGAACAGCGACCACCTGGCCTGACGAGGGTTCAGCCGTTGGGCCGTCTGGAGGTAGGTCAGATTCTTGTGGTCCGTAAAAATCAAGATCGGGTGAGCTGCGCCCTCTAGTAGATGTCTCCACTCTTCCAGAGTCAATTTGATGGACAGTAACTCCCGATCCCCAATCGAGTAGTTGCGTTCTGCGGAAGAGAAGAGCTTAGAGAAGTATCCACATACCCTTGACTTGCCCTTTGAACCTCTCTGGAACAGGAGTGCACCAGCACCGACAGAGGATGCGTCCACCTCCAACGAGAACTGCAGAGAGACATCCGGATGATGGAGGATAGAGGCTGACGTGAAGGCACTCTTCAGGCTGTTGAATGCGGACTCTGCCTCGGGAGTTCACACCTTGACATTCATACCGTTCTTAGTAAGATTAGAGATAGGAGAAGTCAGTGAGGAGAAGTTCGGAATAAACTGCCTGTAAAAGTTAGAAAATCCCAAAAAGCGCTGTATGGCCCTCAAGCCTTGAGGACGTGGCCACTCCAGGACAGGCTTTACCTTCTCTGGGTCCATCTCGAGACCTCGATTTGAGACGATGTAGCCCAGGAAAGGTAGAGCATCCTTGTCAAATACGCATTTCTCCAACTTAGCGTACAGACGATTCTCCCTTAACAGTAGCAGAACCTGACGGACATGTCTCTGGTGCGTCATAGGATCTGGGGAGAAAATCAAGATGTCATCAAGTTAGACTACAACACAAACATAGAGGAGGTCACGGAAAATTTCATTCACAAACTCCTAGAAGACCTCGGGAGTATTACATAGGCCGAAGGGCATTACTAGATACTCATAGTGTCCATCACGGGTGTTAAATGCAGTCTTCCATTCATCGCCCTTGCGAATCCGAATTAGGTTGTAAGCCCCACACAGGTCTAGTTTAGAAAAAAAATTTGCACCACATATACGATCAAACAGTTCAGAGATCAGTGGCAACGGATATGTATTCTTCACCGTGATCTGGTTGAGACCATGGTAGTCGATGCAAGGACGAAGAGAGCCATCTTTCTTTTTGACGAAGAAGAACCCGGCTCCTGCCAGGGAGGAAGACTTTCGTATGAAGCCCCTTTCTAAGTTCTCTTTCACATAGGAAGACATGGACAGAGTCTCTGGCAAGGAGAGAGGATATACCCTACCACGGGTAGGGATGCACCAGGTATCAGTTCAATAGGGCAGTCATACGCCCGATGTGGAGGCAATGTCTCTGCCTCCCTCTTGCTGAAGACGTCCGAAAAGGCAGCATAATGACCCGGCAATCCTGCCAATGACCAAGACAGCGAAGGCTGAGCTGAACGAATCCTCACCAGGCAGCGACCTTGACACTCAGGGCCCCACTGAAGAACCTCTCCAGAATTCCAGTCCAGAACTGGATCATGCAGACAGAGCCAAGGCAGGCCCAGCAACACAGGGTTAACAGCTTTGGGCAGGACATAGAAAGGCAGAAGTTCAGAGTGAAGAGCTCCCACTTGGAGCCTCAGCGGCTTGGTCAACGCTAAAACCGGGTCTGGCAGAGATAGACCATTTACTGAAGCAACTGTCAACGGTCTCTCCAGGGGGGTGGTGGGCAATTGCAGAAGGTCCACCAGATCTCTGCGAATGAAATTAGCAGCGGAGTCCAGATACGCAGAGACCTGATGTGTTTTCTCGCCAGACACTATAGTCACTGGTATGGACAATTTAGACTGAAGTCCATCTTTACCCAAGGTCGTGACTCAAAGCAACCCTAGGTTTTGGGATTTTTGGGGGCACAGGCGCACCAGATGGACATCAAGGCCGCAATAAAGACAGAGTCCAGATGTGCGACTGCGTTGTCTCTCTTGGGTAGATAACTTATACTGATCCGTTATTACCGACTTCTTGGGAGGATCGACGTCTGAGGACAGCAGGGGTTGCTGCAACGTAGGGACCAGACTAGGAAGGGCTCCCTCCCATTGAACCTCTTGGAGGCGTTCACGGATCCGTATATCAATCCGGGCAGACAGAAGGATGAGGTCATCCAGGGTAGATGGCAGATCCCGGGCGGCAAGTTCGTCTTTAATTCTGGAAGATAGTCCGTGCCAGAATGCAGCCACCAGAGCCTCATTGTTCCATGCGAGCTCTCCCGCCAGGGTGCGGAAGTGGATGGCGTACTCACTCACGGAGGTGTCTCCTTGGCGCAGGTTAATCAAAGAAGTCGCTGCAGATGAAGCCCGTGCAGGCTCCTCAAACACCATGTGAAAAGTCCGGAGGAAAGCAGGGAAGTCACTGGTCTCTGGTCCTTGTCTCTCCCAGATAGGGTTCGCCCATGCAAGAGCCTTTCCGGTGAAGAGAGAAATGATGAAAGCGACCCTGGCACCATCAGACGAAAATGTCCTAGCATACAAGCTGCAGTGGATCTGGCATTGATTAAGAAAACCACGACAGGTACTTGCTTCTCCATCATAGCGGTCAGGAAGTGGCAAAGAAACACGTGGGTCAATACAGCCAAGAGGTGTAGACTGAGGATCCACATTACCAGGAGGTGTAGTAGGAGGAATGGCAGCTTGTGCCTCCCGCCGACGCGCAAGAATGTTCAACGCCTGGAAAAGTTGGTCCTGTCGGGACCGGAGGTCCAGCACATCCGCTCGCATCTCCTGTGTCGTCGTCATAGTCTTGAACCGACTAGCGAGGTCCAGGGCCTAAGCGTACTGTCACGAAGGGTCTGTGGACCCACTGGGCCGTACCGCCTTGGCGGTAAGGCAGCTGGCCAACAGGGCGCAGTTCAGAGTCTATAGTATATAGGGTACCTGTGGCAGCACGGACAGTAGCTTGGCAGGAACTAGGCAGCAGGTGGACGTCAGGCGTGGAGAAACAGGCAAGCGTATCCAGCACAGCACGGCTATAGCAAGCACGGCACTAGATCAGGATACAGGTTACAGGAAACACTGGGAGCAGGAAACACTAGGGAACCATTTGCATAGACAAACTAAAGGGAACACAACAACGCTCAGGCATAGACCTAGGGGGCTGGACCCCTCTTATAGTCCAGGGTACTCACGGCTCAAAGTTCGTCCGTGAGGTACGGTGCGCGCGTTGCCCCTTTAAGAGCAGGCACGAGCGTGCGCGCGCATACTATGGGATCCGGCAGAGGTGCGTGGACGCAAACGCTGGCGTCTACTGAGGAGGAGGCTGCGGCTGTCAGGGGGAGGTTGGACAGCCACGGACATTACTCCCATGCACACGACTTTAGATTTCATCCATACGTAAATACGTGTCTGTAGTCATTTATTGTCATCCGTAAATCATCCGCATATATGGAACGGTGTCCGTAAATACGGTCCATAGTGCATCCGTAATGCATCCGTATTTACAGATCCGCAAAAAGAAGAAAACAACAAACGATATGCAACAGCTGAAAACCTGGCAAAGCCTGCCAACGCTTATGTAATTACGGACGGCTACAAGTGCATATGCGTAGCCATCTGTAATTACGGAAGTGCCCTTATACTTTATGGGGAGTCCGGACAAAGAAAGGACATGTTCTATAATTTCACAGGCACAGGCAACAATCCGTAAAAATACGGAAAGCAGTCCGTAGCCCATAGAAATGCATGCGTCCGTAATTACGGATGAAAAATACAGACGTGTGCATGGGGCCTAAGCGTCAAAACACAAAAACATGCAATAACCATCTGGTGCTTCCAACATCTAAGAGTTTGTACTCTCTATAACCATCAAGTCTATTTAGAGACGTTGTGAAGTTTTGACCACAAACAGATTAAAAGGAGGACAAAGCACACAAACGCCCTTCAGCCTTCCCCTTCCTTGTCATAAGGATACACAATGGGGACTGTTGGCTAACTTCAAGCCTTTGGCTAGCTTCATGTTATAAGCATATTTGGCCACTGTATGTGTAAAGGATCTGCCAGGCACTGCGGGGTTAACTCCCAGAACTAATCAGTCAGCACCTGAGAATACATCCCTGAGACTGACTCCTGCTTCCACCATTCAGGCTGGCAGGCTTAGGAGTGGGGGAGCCTATCGTAACCTGGCCAGACTCCGCTAGCTCCCGCCCTCGGTCTATTTAAGCCTGCACTTCCTGTCCCTCGGTGCTTGTTATTGCTTTTGTTTCCTTCCTTGTGGTTCCTGGCCCAGCTACAGCTCCTGCTATTTTTGATCCTGCTCCATACCGACCCTGGCTTACCGACTACTCTTCTGCTTTTCGTTTTGTACCTCGCACACTCCTGGCTTGACTCGGCTCGTTCACCACTCTGGTTGCTCACGGTGTTGCCGTGGGCAACGGCCCCTTTTCCTTGCTTGTGTTCCTTGTATGTTTGTCGTGTTTGTCGTGCACTTACTGAGCGCAGGGACCGCCGCCCAGTTGTACCCCGTCGCCTAGGGCGGGTCGTTGCAAGTAGGCAGGGACAGAGTGGCGGGTAGATTAGGGCTCACTTGTCCGTCTCCCTACCCCCTGCCGTTACATAATAACAAGCCCATACCTAGTCTACCCCTGGTCCCTGACACCACTATGGATCCCCGTGAGACCCTGGCTCAGCAAATGCAGGGTCTCTCCCTACAGGTCCAGGCCCTGGCTCAGAGGGTCAACCAGCCTGATGCTACCCTGGTAGTTCCCCGCACCGCACCTCTTGAACCCCACCTCAAGTTGCCCGACCGGTTCTCAGGGGACCGGAGGACTTTTCTCTCCTTTCGGGAGAGTTGTAGGCTTTACTTTCGTTTAAAGCCTCATTCCTCAGGTTCTGAGAGCCAGCGGGTGGGTATAATTATGTCCCGGCTCCAGGAAGGGCCCCAAGAGTGGGCCTTCTCCTTGGCTCCTGACGCCCCTGAACTTTCCTCCGTTGATTGTTTCTTTTCTGCTCTCGGACTTATTTATGACGAGACTGACAGGACTGCCTTTGCCGAGAGTCAGCTGGTGACCTTAAGTCAGGGTAAGAGACCTGTTGAGGAGTATTGCTCTGACTTTCGGAAGTGGTGCGTAGCTTCTCGGTGGAATGACCCTGCCTTAAGGTGCCAGTTTAGGTTGGGTCTGTCGAATGCCCTGAAAGACCTGCTAGTTAGCTATCCCTCTTCTGACTCCCTAGACCAGGTTATGGCTTTAGCGATACGACTTGACCGACGTCTCAGGGAACGACAACGTGAACGTTTATGTGTTTTCTCCTCCGACTCCCCCATGATGCCTCCCGAAGCTCCGTTGCTTCGTTCCTCCCCGAAAGATTCAGAGATACCTATGCAACTCGGGGCCTCCGTGTCCCCCCAACAACGTAGAGAATTCCGCAGGAAGAATGGTCTCTGCTTCTACTGTGGGGACGACAAGCATCAAGTGAACAACTGTCCTAAGCGTAAGGTTGCAGCCAGAGAACTTCCGCGTCTAAGTGATCATCGGGGAGGTCACTTGGGCGCACAGGTATTTCCCGTAAATATGAAACGTACTAAGATCTTGCTTCCCTTTCAGGTCTCTTTTGGTGGTAGGTCTGCTACCGGCAGTGCTTTCGTGGATTCAGGGTCCTCTACTAATATCATGTCTGTGGAATTTGCTATGTCCCTTGCTATGCCTCTTATTGATTTGCCTAAACCTGTCCCGGTAGTGGGTATCGACGCCACTCCTCTTGCTAATGGTTATTTTACACAGCATACCCCTGTTTTTGAACTCCTTGTTGGCTCCATGCATTTGGAGCAATGCTCTGTACTGTTGATGCAGGGATTATCGTACGATTTGGTGCTAGGTCTTCCCTGGTTGCAGTTGCATAATCCTACGTTTGACTGGAATACTGGGGAGCTAACCAAATGGGGTAATGAATGTTGTACGTCATGTTTTTCTGTTAATTCTATTTCTCCCCCTAAGGAGGCGAATACGCTACCCGAGTTTGTTCAGGACTTCGCTGATGTTTTCTCTAGGTAGGCCTCCGAAGTGTTACCTCCTCATAGAGAATACGATTGCGCTATCGAATTGGTACCAGGAGCTAAGCTTCCTAAGGGTAGGATATTTAATCTTTCTTGTCCCGAACGTGAAGCTATGAGAGTGTATATCCAGGAATCCCTGGCCAAGGGTTACATTCGTCCCTCTTCTTCTCCGGTAGGTGCTGGCTTCTTCTTCGTGGGGAAGAAGGATGGTGGTCTTAGGCCATGCATTGACTACCGTAGCCTGAATAAGGTCACGGTAAGGAACCAGTATCCCCTTCCTTTGATTCCTGATCTCTTTAATCAGGTTCAGGGGGCCCAATGGTTTTCTAAATTGGATCTACGGGGGGCGTATAACCTTATTCGCATCAAAGAGGGGGATGAGTGGAAGACTGCGTTTAACACGCCCGAAGGCCATTTCGAATACCTCGTCATGCCCTTTGGGTTGTGTAATGCCCCTGCGGTCTTCCAGAATTTCATAAATGAGATTTTGAGAAATTACCTGGGGATTTTTCTGGTAGTGTACCTTGATGACATACTGGTGTTTTCCAAGGACTGGTCCTCCCACGTGGAGCATGTCAAGAAGGTGCTCCAGGTCCTTCGGGAAAATAAACTGTTTGCCAAAACCGAAAAATGTGTGTTTGGGGTACAGGAGATTCCATTTTTGGGTCAAATCCTCACTCCTCATGAATTCCGCATGGACCCCGCCAAGGTTCAGGCTGTGGCGGAATGGGTCCAACCTGCCTCCCTGAAGGCGTTACAGTGTTTTTTGGGGTTTGCTAATTATTACAGGAGATTTATTGCTAACTTCTCGGTCATCGCTAAGCCCCTTACGGACCTCACTCGCAAAGGTGCTGATCTCCTCCACTGGCCTCCTGAGGCTGTCCAGGCTTTTGAGGTCCTTAAGAAGTGCTTTGTCTCGGCCCCGGTGCTGGTTCAGCCCAACCAAATGGAGCCATTTATCGTGGAAGTTGACGCATCTGAGGTGGGAGTGGGGGCTGTGTTGTCCCAGGGTACCAGGTCCCTCACCCATCTCCGCCCCTGTGCCTACTTCTCCAGGAAGTTTTCGCCAACTGAAAGTAACTATGATATTGGCAACCGCAAACTCTTAGCCATTAAATGGGCATTTGAAGAGTGGCGCCACTTCCTGGAGGGGGCTAGGCACCAGGTAACGGTCCTTACCGACCACAAGAATCTGGTGTTCCTAGAATCTGCCCGGAGGCTAAACCCGAGACAAGCTCGATGGGCGTTATTTTTTACCAGATTCAATTTTTTGGTTACCTATAGGGCTGGGTCTAAAAATATTAAGGCTGATGCACTGTCGCGTAGCTTCATGGCCAGCCCTCCTTCGGAGGAAGATCCTGCTTGTATTTTGCCTCCAGGTATAATCATTTCCTCGATCGATTCTGATTTAGTCTCTGAAATTGCTGCTGATCAAGGTGCAGCTCCCGGGAACCTTCCTGAGAACAAGCTGTTTGTTCCCCTGCAATTCCGGCTAAGGGTACTTAGGGAAAATCATGACTCCGCACTATCTGGCCATCCAGGCATCCTGGGTACCAAACACCTCATTACCAGAAATTATTGGTGGCCTGGGTTGCCTAAAGACGTTAAGGCCTACGTCGCCGCTTGTGAGGTTTGTGCTAGGTCCAAGACTCCCAGGTCCCGACCAGCGGGCTTACTGCGTTCGTTGCCCATTCCCCAGAGACCTTGGACACATATCTCCATGGATTTTATCACCGATTTGCCTCCATCCCAAGGCAAGTCGGTGGTGTGGGTGGTGGTGGACCGCTTCAGTAAGATGTGCCACTTTGTGCCCCTCAAGAAACTACCCAACGCCAAAACGTTGGCTACCTTGTTTGTCAAACACATCCTGCGTCTCCATGGGGTCCCTGTCAATATTGTTTCGGACAGAGGGGTACAATTTGTTTCATTGTTTTGGAGAGCCTTCTGTATGAAGTTGGGGATTGATCTGTCCTTCTCCTCTGCCTTCCATCCTGAAACCAATGGCCAAACGGAGAGGACTAATCAGTCTCTAGAACAATACTTAAGGTGTTTTGTCTCTGACTGTCAATTTGATTGGGTCTCTTTCATTCCCCTCGCCGAATTTTCCCTTAATAACCGGGTCAGTAACTCGTCTGGGGTCTCTCCTTTTTTTTGTAATTTTGGGTTTAATCCACGGTTCTCCTCCGTTTCACCTGGTAGTTCCAACAATCCTGAGGTAGAGGTCGTTCATCGGGAACTGTGCACAGTCTGGGCCCAGGTTCAGAAAAACCTAGAGGTGTCCCAGAGCGTACAAAAAAATCAGGCTGATAAAAAACGTTCTGCTAACCCCCTGTTTATGGTCGGGGATCTGGTGTGGTTGTCGTCTAGGAACTTGCGTCTCAAGGTTCCATCCAAGAAGTTTGCTCCCCGGTTTATTGGGCCGTATAAGGTCATTGAGGTCCTCAATCCTGTCTCCTTCCGGCTGGAGTTACCCCCGTCTTTTCGGATACACGACGTGTTTCATGCCTCCCTCCTCAAACGCTGCTCCCCGTCCTTGGCTCCCTCGAGGAGACCTCCTGTTCCCATCCTCACCCCGGAGGGGGTGGAATTCGAGGTGGCCAGGATTGTGGACAGCAAAATGGTCCAAGGCTCCCTCCAGTACCTGGTCCATTGGAGAGGATACGGGCCCGAGGAGAGGACTTGGGTACCCGCCCGGGATGTTCACGCTGGGGTATTGGTCAGGAGGTTCCACCTGCGTTTCCCCAGTAAGCCAGGTCCACTTAGAAAGGGTCCGGTGGCCCCTCATAAAAGGGGGGGTACTGTAAAGGATCTGCCAGGCACTGCGGGGTTAACTCCCAGAACTAATCAGTCAGCACCTGAGAATACATCCCTGAGACTGACTCCTGCTTCCACCATTCAGGCTGGCAGGCTTAGGAGTGGGAGAGCCTATCGTAACCTGGCCAGACTCCGCTAGCTCCCACCCTCGGTCTATTTAAGCCTGCACTTCCTGTCCCTCGGTGCTTGTTATTGCTTTTGTTTCCTTCCTTGTGGTTCCTGGCCCAGCTACAGCTCCTGCTATTTTTGATCCTGCTCCATACCGACCCTGGCTTACCGACTACTCTTCTGCTTTTAGTTTTGTACCTCGCACACTCCTGGCTTGACTCGGCTCGTTCACCACTCTGGTTGCTCACGGTGTTGCCGTGGGCAACGGCCCCTTTTCCTTGCTTGTGTTCCTTGTATGTTTGTCGTGTTTGTCGTGCACTTACTGAGCGCAGGGACCGCCGCCCAGTTGTACCCCGTCGCCTAGGGCGGGTCGTTGCAAGTAGGCAGGGACAGAGTGGTGGGTAGATTAGGGCTCACTTGTCCGTCTCCCTACCCCCTGCCGTTACAGTATGGCTGCATTATTTAAGAGCTACAGTATATAAAAATACAATTTAGGCAATGTGGTAGTATTATTTGTACATTTTAATTATAGGTTGTTTTTTTTCTAGAAATTTTCTCCTATAAAATGTTTCGCCTTCTGAAGTAATTGTGGTCTCTCGGTACATGGCTTTGGCAAAGAGCTTTTACGGTCCTTGATTTTGGCAAAATTTTTTAACTCCGTCATTGGGTATGTCTAGTAGTGGAGACTTCCACGCTGAAAAAAATAAATTGGGTCTATGTATCAATGGAATTACAACAGTTATCCGACATAATAGCATTGAAATATGTCGTTGAGTGTGCATACGCAGTTTTGGGGAATGCAGCGCTCACTATGATGGTTCCCATACTAGCAAATAACCAGTCTTTATACATGACCCCTGATATGAGCCAAAGAATATTTATAGTTGGTATTTTTAATGTTAAGACTGAAGAAGGGAAATTTAATGAAGTCAAGTGGCGGATTACAGTGCTGCTGCTATTAAGCAATTAGTGTTCAGAGCCTCGCCTTTTCTGCCTACCCCATTACATGGATTTGCACTCGCTTGTTATTTCTTTAAAGACATCTTTCTGTCAAATCTTTTTTTTTTACAATAATATAAAATTAATAATTGACGTCAAAATAATTTTTTATTATTTATGCCTAGCAAACAAAAGAAAAACACTTCAAAGTAGTTTACATGTAAGTTGCAGTATATTACTTAGTTACATAGTTAGCACGGTTAAAAATAAACATATGTCCATCAAGTTCAACCAAGGGAAAATGACCCAAAATGAACCAAAATAAAAAAAAAACACAAAAATGAATGTAACAAACGCCATAAAAAAAACCATAAAAACTCTTGAAACGCATGCCGTTTTTTACATGGATTCTAAACACAAATATAAAAAAAAGTGTGTGTGTGTGTGTGAATGGGGCCGAACAGATCTCCCCTAAGCTCTCCCCACATTTCATAATAGAATCCAGGAAACTAAGATATGGGAAGTTGCTTGGCAGGGTCCTCAAAATATAGAGCTGTAATTTTCTTTTCCCAGTCGAAATAGAAAAAAAAAAAAATGTTTAACCCTGTAGAACTGATATTTTGCTAGGTAGGCAAAGAAAATTCCCAAACTTCCCAGTGTGGGGGCATATCTCTTGTGTCAGAATTCTGGAACACAGTATATCATGCACAGTGGCGTACCAAGTAATTTGACCTGGGTCAGGTCCAGGAGCTACAGTGTTGCTGTGGGCGCCTTTACAACTGACATGTCAACTCTACGGTTGACATATTAGTACATCGTATGAATCTAACTGTACATCATAAGGGTCATACCTACCCAGATTTTTACATCTTTATTTTTTCCATTTGGTTTGCTGTGATGGCAACAGGGTTCAGGGGATATCATCCACTCATAGGTTTGCCATACTTTTTGAATAATGAACAAAAAAAATAAACTTTTATGCTATGACCCTCTTTTACACCACTGAAAGTCTTTGAAGGTGTAACGAGGTTGCTCATTGCCATCTCTCAAGGACCTTCTCCTGGCACTTCCATTGTTTGGATTTCTGCTTGGGTTTTCGAGAATCAAAAAATTGTAGATCACGACAATTGAAACCATTTTTGACAGATAGTAGACCATAAGATACTAAGCAAAAATAATTACATTGTATCTCTCTGTGAAAATAATTTTCTCATAAAGGTGCATATGCTGGCAATACAGTTTAGAAAGCTGCCGGTCAAACACTTATTAGGCTGACAGCTATAATTCTGGACCCCCCTCCCATACACGTTCATGCTTGTCTGAGTGGATGGATCAGGCATATTGAAATCCAAAATGCCCAATTCTTTCTTTTTTCTTCCGAAATCAGCAGACATTCGTCTAATGTGTATTTATTGCCGATTTTACTCTAATTTTAGTTCATTTTCTTAAATTTTGCATTTCTCTATAGGTCTTAGGCTGGTTTCACACACTTGTTTTGATGTTGTCATGAACGAATACACGGTAAACAGTGAGGTCCCTGTTCTTTCCAAACCTCTGTCCCTACCTATTTGTACGACCCGACCTAAATGACGGCGCACAACTGGGCGGCGTTCCCTATACTAGTACAAGTGAAACTGACAAACAGATAAGACAGAGACAGTACGAAATAACAAAGGGTCACCTGGGAAGTACACGGAGGGAGAGGCAGGGCAATTGCGCCATGGACAAGTCTGTGCGCAAAAGGCGGAGTCAGGCCAGCAGCGTCAAAACCGGGAGAGTGCAGAAAAAACAAAAGTCAGAAGGGAAATGAAAGTCAGGAGTGCAGCCGGGGGCAGGGGTCACAAAGAGTAAAAATGCAAGTCGCTCAGGGGAGTCTGAAACAAGGGAAAGCACCAGGCTAGGAAACTCTAATTACAGGCAAAGGCCTACTACCCCAGGCTGAACTAAATAAGGAGAGGGCGGGAGCTCAGGAACATCAGCCAGGCTTTGATTGGCCTGACGCTCCTGAGCTCCTACTGGCTGCAGACTGCCTCAGTCTGCCAGGCCGGGCGATGCCCGAGCGAATAATTCTCTACATCCTGGAGACCGAGGGAGCCGCAGGAAGGGAGTACGTGATGCATTTTCGGTGTTGTTTTTGCATGTTTTTGGGTCATAAAACATCTGGGTTTATGGCGTTTTTGGAGCCTTTTTGGGAAAGGTGACTTTTTTTTATCAAATCAAAGAATGCTCTAGGAATGGCCTTCTTTATGGCATGTTTCTTCATGCGCTTAACACTAAAAATACATGTAACAAACGCCATAAAAACGCTAGACATACATGGCATTTTTTACATAGGATTTATAACGCAAATAAAACAATGTGTGTGAATCCCTAACAGATCTCTACTTTGCTCTGAAAATTTTATAAAGAACTCACTATAGGCAGTATTTTAAAACCTGGAAAATATATGCAGAATTTGTTTTCCAATGAAATTCTAATAGGGTTTCCTCTTAAGTTTCGATATGTAAAAAAAAAATTGCCCTTTTCACAGCTGATAAAATATTACTACAAATTAATCCTCCGAGAATATAATATGTCCCTATTTATTACTTTCAAGTGTGAAGCTAGTGCTGCAATTAATACATCCAGCCCTGCTACACCGTCGATGAGCCCCTGCATTACTGTCCTTGAAAAAGAAATATATTCAAGTTTATAATTTCAAGGCAAATTTTATTTTTATTTATTAATATATTCTCCAATGAAAGTGATGCAATGCATGGAGAAGGTCAACATTCCCAGAGCCTCTCTTTGGTAATCTCATTACTAATAGAAGGTATTTGAGTTTTAAAAAGCTATACATTAAAGTGCCTAGAGAGGCTGAGATAATGCTATTTGTAAGGAATTGGAAGGTACATTTATTGTGAGACTTACATGCTCTTATGAGATTTGAGAAGTCTATTTCTTTTTATTACTTTTAATTTGTTTATTGAGATTGTTTCAATTTTATTTGCAAATAGCACTGTTAATCTAATTAAGTATTATACCACGCAGCCTGGGAAAGGAAGAAAAAGTTGACTATGTTTAACTATTTAAAAAATAATTTATATTTATTTGTTTGGTTATAAAATATAAACTGTGCATTAAATTGATGCTGGTACTAGGTACATAAAAGGGGCTTTCCCATAATCCATATTTATCATCATCTATCCGCAGGATAGGTGATCAATATCTGATCGGTGGGGGTCCGACCGTTGGGACCCCCACCGATCACAAGATCGGCCTCATCTTGCTGTTCCTGGGAGCCCCATAGAAGTGGAATGATAGGGCACATGGATCAGGAACGAGGAGGATAAGTATTAGAATACTGTCCAGGGCCCTGTATCTATTCCTATCATGTGTGATACTGTCTACTGAGCCATTTAACTAATCCTATGTGTATCTGTCTGCTGGGACCCTGTATCTAATCCTAACATGTGTGAAACAGGGCCGCAGCAGACAGTATCAAACATGATAAAATGAGATACAGGTTGTATATAATCCCATTATGTGTGATACAATCTGCAGGGCCCCATATCTAATCATGTTATGTGTGATTCTGTTTGCTAGGCCCTGTATCTACGCTTAGCATGTGTGATACGTTCTGCTGGGCCCTGTATCCAAGCCTATTATGAATGATACTGTCTGTTGGGCCCTGTAGCTAAGCCCATCATGCGTAATACTGTCTGTTGAGCCCAGTATCTAAGCCTATCATGCGGGATACTGTCTGCTGGGCCCAGTATCTAAGCCTAACATGTGTGATACTGTTGCAGCAACCACGAGGAAGAGCTTCCCAGGAGGATGGGAGCAGTAGTGAAGTGCACGGTGTATGGCCTGAGGTATCTGTAGGAATCTCTACCTCTCCTCCCTCGCTCCTTCTCGGGCTGGCACAGTGACAGGGGGGCTGCACTATGGATGATGGTGGTGATAGTCTTTTCCCCCGTAGCAACTCCCGTGATGGTGGTAGTAGTATGTGTGCGCCTGGCAAGGTGGTATGTGGGGGGCCCTTGATGTTATGCAGTGCAGGGACCAGACGACACAGGGGATTTGAATAACTCACGTTTACTGAAGAACTTTATACAGTCTTCCAAAATGGAGGCACGTTATCTTCTGTCCACTTCAGCAGTTGAGGGGAAGAAGGGACCAGTGGGTGACCAATGAGGGTTTCAATTGTCCAGCTATATCTAGAAATCATTCACTTTTCCAGCAGCGTGTGTAATAAATGAACTCACTTTTCTCAGTGATGAGGGTTGTAGTTGAGTGACTTGATAGACACTTCTTATATTAATTGTGGCGTGCGGCAGAACCGGTAAAAGCGCCAGCAGGAGTTCTGAGGCCCAATATTATATAGACTTCTCCTCAGAAACAGACAGACAGCTTTTCAGCTAAATAATACTTGCTGTGGTGATGATAGAGATGATATGCTGGTTACAATCTCCTTACTGTTCCTCCTCTTGCATTGGGCTGCAGGTGCTGAGACCTGTTGCCAGTTGAAAGGATTGTATTAATCTGCTGTGTCAGAGCAGCTAGCAGACATGTCTGTCTCCTCACAGACACGACCCGACTCCTCTGTGTAGACTGTGAGACAGAGTCAGAGTGAGGCTCTAGGGCTGTAGCCAGGCTCCACCCCCTTTTCAAACAATGCTAGATGTACAATGCACCCTCTAGTGGCTCCCCACTGATACCTTCATCCTTCTCTTCAGCTGGTGAACAGCACACTGTGTGAAAAATAATAAAGACATGTAAAACACATACAATGCATGACATACAAATAACAGGGAACCAGAAGGGTATCTTCTGGGATGCTGCATACTCCCGGACTTAAGACAAGACGTCCTCGTCGTTTTCTTGGATATGAACAGCCTAAAAGATGTAAAAAGGGTTAACATGAAATGCAAACATCTTAATAACATTGTATTCCTGTATTCTTGACTCTCGAAGGGGGAATAGGGGCGAAGATTTCTTCTGTAACAGTTGGAAGATGAGGGGCAGAAGTCTCAAGTCAAGATGAGCGGCAGTGTCCAACAGTTTATGGCACTTAGGATATGAGGGGCTCTGGTACGTCAGAGTCTATGGGGATATTCCCTCTTGAACGTAACAAGGGTTGGTAGGCTTCGGCCTAACTTGGATAGGAATAAATGAAGAAATGAAGAAGGGGCTCTAGAACATAAGAGTCTTTCTTGTTCCCTACTTGCAATTATATTCAATCCCTATAGCGAACTGGTTTCACTCCTTTAGTGGTTCTCTCTGATCTCCTGACAGGTTCAGGTACAACAACAGCAGGTACATGATGTGATCTGTCCTCTGTGTGAGTTGTAGACACTGTAGGTGTAGGATCAGGTGCAAGGAATGACAAAATTGGGGTAAACCACCAACTCAGTGGGTTCTTTATGTCCAAGTGTTGCTCTTGAGTTGAGGACTCAGTAGTTGTTGCTTCAATAGCTTCAGTTACTTCTGGTAGATCAATTGCAACTGGTTCTTCAATTGATATTTCATGTTCAATGGTAGGCAACTGTTGATCTTGTAGGCACAGTTTAAGCCTGTTACGGTGGACAATTTGCGGTTGTTTACCATCTCTTTGGATCTCATAGATATCTGTTCCTTGGTATGGGACAGCCTTGATGGTATAAGGGATTCTTTCCCACTTAGTGTCCCATTTGCTGGTTCTTTGAAAGTTTTTCAACCAGACAAGGTCTCCAACTTGAAAGGGTTTAGCATTAGCATGTTGGTCATAATCATGTTGTTGCTTCTTTCTCGCTTCTTCCATCCTAGCTTCAACAATTTCATTTGCATCAGCCATGCGTCTTTGGTGTTCACTCACCCACTCTGTGGTTGGTAGAGGGTTCAAGTCATCTGGAACGGACACATTCAATGAAATGTCTGAAGGCAGCTTTCCTTGTCTTCCGAACAATAGGAAGTATGGGGTGTAACCTGTGGAGGCTTGCATAGTGTTGTTGTAGATGTACACCAACTCAGGCAAATGATTTGGCCAGACAGCTCTCTGATGAGGCGGTAAAGTTCTGAGCATCTCAATCAGAATCTGGTTCATCTTCTCACACAACCCATTTCCTTGGGGATGGTAAGCGGTTGTTCTTAGTTTCTTACAGTTGTACAGCTGACAAAGTTCCTGAAATAGTTGGGATTCAAATGCAGAACCTCTATCTGTCAAGATCTTCTCAGGACAGCCATAGGGTAGAAGGAAAGTTTTTAGGAAGACTGCAGCGGTGGTCTTTGCTGTCAAGTCCTTTACTGGTACTGCGACTGTGAATTTGGTGTAATGGTCGATGATGGTCATGGCATAGGTGTATCCTGTTCTACTTGGCTCCATTTTCACATGGTCGATGGCCACGATCTCCAGCGGTCGATGACTCACGATAGGATGCAGAGGGGCCTTTTGGTTTGGCTTCTCTCCTCTTGCTAAGGCACAAGCAGTACATTCTTGACACCATTTCTCGACATCACCTCTAATTCCGATCCAATAGAATCTTCTGCGAATTGTAGCTTCTGTCTTTTGAACTCCAAAGTGTCCAGACTTGTTGTGGTATGCCTCAAGGACAACTTTGGCATCTCTCCTTGGGATGACAATTTGGTGCAGCCAATTACTGGTGATGGGATCCAGCACTCTCCTCAGCAGCAGACCATTCTCTTCAAAGAGACGTTTCCTTTGTCTCCAAAGGCGAAGTAGTTCTGGGTCTGTGTTGCCTCGGCGGATTCTAATGGGTATTTTTTTGGTATCCAGGTAGTCTAGGATATCTCCAATCACTCTGCTCTCAGCTTGCAACAGGGCCCATTGTTCTTGTTCTGGTGACTGCTTCTTGGCCTGTTGGGAAGAACAATGTACCTGGGTTTTGTTGTTGATAGCATCAGGATCTGCAAAGCGGTTGTAGAATGCAGGCATCTCTACTTCCTCTTTGTAGTTGTCATCATCAGGATTCTCCGGGTCTTCTCCTGTAGGCAGGCGGGACAAGGCATCCGCATTGATGTTGGACTTGCCTGTTCTGTATTTGACCACGAAGTTGTAATTTGCTAATCGTGAAGCCCATCTCTGTTCTAAGGCTCCCAGCCTTGCGGTGTTCAGGTGTGCTAGCGGGTTGTTATCTGTGAAGACAGTGAAGGAAGAAGCGGCAAGGTAGTCCTTAAACTTCTCTGTGACGGCCCAGACCAATGCAAGGAACTCCAGCTTGAAGGAACTATAGTTCTGATCGTTTCTTTCAGCTCCTTTGAGTGCTCTACTTGCATAGGCGATCACTCTTTCTTTGTCTCCTTGTTGTTGGGCCAGCACTGCACCAAGTCCTTGGTTGCTTGCATCTGTGTAAAGATGGAAGGGCAGGCTGTAATCTGGGTAGCCCAGAATGGGTGGTTCAGTCAATAATCTTTTTAGTAACTGGAAGGCAATTTCTTGTTCTTCTTTCCAGTTAATGGGAATTCTCCTCTTCAAGTGTTCTTTAGGGTGCCCCCTCAAGAGTTCTTGTAGCGGTTCAGCGATGCGGGCAAAATGAGGAATGAATCTCCGGTAGTACCCGGCAAATCCGAGAAAGCTTCTTACTTCCTTCACAGTGGTAGGTGTAGGCCAACTGTGGACAGCAGCTATCTTCTCAGGATCTGGCTTTATGCCTTCTGCGCTCACTATATGTCCCAAGTACTGGACTTGAGGTTGGAGGAGGTGACACTTGGAGGGTTTGATTTTTAAGCCATTTTTGGTTAGGACCTGGAACACTTCAGCTAGATGCTTGAGATGATCTTCATAGGACTTGGAGTAGACTATGACGTCATCCAGGTATAGGAGCACAGTCTCAAAGTTCCTGTGACCTAGGCATCTTTCCATCAGCCTTTGGAATGTTCCAGGAGCATTGCACAGTCCGAAGGGCATGCAATTGAACTCGAATAAGCCCATTGAGGTGGTGAAGGCTGTCTTCTCCCTATCAGCTGGAGACATTGGTACTTGCCAGTAACCACTTGTGAGATCCAGTGTAGAGAAGTAGGCAGCTGATCCCAGGGCTGTCAGAGATTCTTCAATCCTTGGAAGAGGATAGGCATCCTTGTGGGTAATGTTATTAATTTTTCTGTAATCCACACAGAAGCGAAGGTTGCCATCTTTCTTCCTGACAAGAACTAGTGGTGCAGCCCAGGGGCTGTGACTTTCTTGGATGACTTTGGCCTCTTTCATGTCGTGGACCATTTGTTTCACGTCTTGGTATAGGGCAGGTGGTATAGGCCTGTGTCTTTCCTTAATGGGAGGATGAGTACCAGTGCGAATAGTGTGCTCAATGTCTTTTGCTCTCCCATTGTCCAGAGGATGCTTACTGAAGGCTTCATGGCTATCCTGAGCCACTTCAAGTACTCCTTGGATCTGGTAGGCAGGTGTTGTTGCAGTTCCCACATGGATTTCTCCCCACCAGGGTGTTACTGGTGCTTCTTCTGACGTCTTTAGTTGCTGTGCAGCCTGTTTAGCGGTGACAGTTGGAATGTCCACCAGGTCTTGCACACTGAGTTGGGACAGCTGTGCTACAGGGTAGTACTTCCTCAGGGTTACTGAATGGTCTCCTAAGTTGAGAAGACGGATGGGTACTTTCCCTTCGACCACAGTCACTAAACTTCGGGCAGCCATAACCATTGGATGTTCATCTAGTGGTATTGGTTCCACTAGGGCTTGGTAGTCAAGTCCTTGTAGGCCTGAACGGGCCCGACACCATAGCAGTGTTTCTGTGCAAGGTTTTAGGGTTACTGGATGGTGGTCATTGATGCGAGCTCTGCATATCTCTCCTCTGGCGTTGGTGAATCGCTGTTGGGCAGCCAGTACACGGATGGTCTTGTGTATTACCTTCTGGGCAGCCTGGGAAGCCGTGGGGATGGATTGTTGTAGGGCCTCTAGCATTTCTCCATAGCAGTGCTTTAGGATGTTCATTCCCAGAATTACTGTGGGTTGTCCGTGATCTTTAACTTTGATCACGAGGACTCCTTGCTGAGGTAAGTGCACTCCTCCCACTTGGACAGTAGGCTCCCAGTACCCGTGCAAAGGTAGGGACTGGCCGTTGGTAGCGATGACGTCTAACCAGGCTTCTGGAGGTTGCATCAGGATCTCGCTACTCCAGTGTTGTTCAAAGGCGGCCTGCTGGATGGTTGTCACTTGGGATCCCGTATCCAGGAGGGCAGCAAATGGTACTCCATTGATGCGGATGGTAACTTCTGGACGAGGACCGACAAACCGTGGCAGCCATTTTGGATCTTTGGGACCTGTTATTTCTCCTCCCGAGGAATGGTCCTCTGCCTCGGGAGACGTCCGTTTAACGCCCAGCATTGACGTTCTTGGTGACCTATCTTATGGCAGTGTCTGCAGGCAGGTCTCCCATGTTCATCAAAGCGATCTGTCGACGTTTTGTTGGGACTATTGCGGTAGCCCTTGCTAGGACTATTTGGATAACTGTCTCTAGATGTTGGCAGCTCACATTTTACTGGAGAGCTGGCTTCTAGATTCTCCAGTCGTTGGCAGACTTGCTCCAGGCTTTTGGCAATGAGTTTCAGTTGATCTTGGTACTGATCTCCTCCAGCTGTGATTTGAGCCTGTGTAGCCTGGTAGGTGATGGGCTTGCAAGGTGTTGGATGTGGTGCTACTGGGGCAGGTTCCTCTTCTGCCTCTTTAAGAGGGGTGGTAGCCCTGACTGTTCTTCTTCTGGGCCTTCTTTCTAGTACCTCTATGGCCAGTTCTTTAAACTCATGGAAGGTGCTGTCAGGGTTCTGGACGGACATCATTTGTAGTTGATGACTCATGGAATCTGAGGCGACTCCTTCAATGAACTGCTCCCTCAGGATTCTGTCTGCTTTTTCAGCCTCATGGGGGTCGGCTTGTATCATGGCCCTCATGGTCTCCTGTAAGGAAAGAGCAAAATTTCGGAGTGTCTCACCTGGTTGCTGAACTCTGTCCATGAACCTCATCCTGAGCTCAGAGATGGATTTGGGCTCAAAGGTGGTACGTAGCTGGACCAGGATCTGATCCACAGCCTTCTTTTGGATACGTGGCCAGGACTCCACTTCTTTTAGGGCCACATCTTGTAGTTGTCCCATTAAGATCTCTACCTTCTGTTCTTCTGGAATGGGGTAGAGGCGGAACATGGCAAGCATTTTTTTTCTAAAGTCTTTTAAGGTGTGTGGTTCACCTTTGTAGTGGGGCAGCCATGGGGCCCCTGCATAGTAGGGCATGGACAGCGGCATGATGCAGGGTGCTGCAGCAGGTGTTGTTCTTTCTGTCATGGCCGGTGTAGTGACCGTGCTGAGACCGGGCTCTTCCGTGTCACTTGAGTCCGACATTGTTACTGTCCCTTTAAATTTTTCCAATGTCTATTATTGGCGCTCCCGGACTTTTAACTGAGTCGGGGGTCTTGTTAAAGGTGCTCCCGGACTTTTTATTGGGTCCGGAGTGATGTCCAGGATGCTCCCGGGCTTTTTATTGGGCACCGGTGGTGGTACAGCAGGGGTTAACTTGATGGCCAATTGACTCGGGACTCACCGATGGTATGCTGTTGCTTCCCTCTGGGCTGTACTTTGTTACCGGGCTGTTCCGTTGCTCTCCTGTGATGTTTTTGGGAGAGTTGCTGGTTGCAGGGGATCCGCGGTGGAGGTGCTGTGCAGAGGCTTCACTCATCCAAGATGGCGGCGCCTAGCAGTTTTCGGCCGTTCCCTCTTGCCTGTGCTGGATATTGTGAGTTCCTATAATCATCCAGATGGTGGCGCTAGACTGGCGCCGCAGGTTAACCTGTCTGGAGCGGGTAAATGGAACTGTGACGCAGCAGTTTGTGAGGTAAAATGGCGGATTAACCCCTTTTGGGCTGGAACTGCCGGGAAACAGTGATTTTAACCCCTTTTGGGGCTGAAATAGTCTCTTGCAGCTGCGGTTGCAGCTTTGTACGGTGGGGACCAGGGCTTTGGGACAAAGTCTCTCTGGTTTGGGGCCCACATGAGATTTAAACGTATCCTGTTCGTGACGCCAAAGTTTATATGCAGCAACCACGAGGAAGAGCTTCCCAGGAGGATGGGAGCAGTAGTGAAGTGCACGGTGTATGGCCTGAGGTATCTGTAGGAATCTCTACCTCTCCTCCCTCGCTCCTTCTCGGGCTGGCACAGTGACAGGGGGGCTGCACTATGGATGATGGTGGTGATAGTCTTTTCCCCCGTAGCAACTCCCGTGATGGTGGTAGTAGTATGTGTGCGCCTGGCAAGGTGGTATGTGGGGGGCCCTTGATGTTATGCAGTGCAGGGACCAGACGACACAGGGGATTTGAATAACTCACGTTTACTGAAGAACTTTATACAGTCTTCCAAAATGGAGGCACGTTATCTTCTGTCCACTTCAGCAGTTGAGGGGAAGAAGGGACCAGTGGGTGACCAATGAGGGTTTCAATTGTCCAGCTATATCTAGAAATCATTCACTTTTCCAGCAGCGTGTGTAATAAATGAACTCACTTTTCTCAGTGATGAGGGTTGTAGTTGAGTGACTTGATAGACACTTCTTATATTAATTGTGGCGTGCGGCAGAACCGGTAAAAGCGCCAGCAGGAGTTCTGAGGCCCAATATTATATAGACTTCTCCTCAGAAACAGACAGACAGCTTTTCAGCTAAATAATACTTGCTGTGGTGATGATAGAGATGATATGCTGGTTACAATCTCCTTACTGTTCCTCCTCTTGCATTGGGCTGCAGGTGCTAAGACCTGTTGCCAGTTGAAAGGATTGTATTAATCTGCTGTGTCAGAGCAGCTAGCAGACATGTCTGTCTCCTCACAGACACGACCCGACTCCTCTGTGTAGACTGTGAGACAGAGTCAGAGTGAGGCTCTAGGGCTGTAGCCAGGCTCCACCCCCTTTTCAAACAATGCTAGATGTACAATGCACCCTCTAGTGGCTCCCCACTGATACCTTCATCCTTCTCTTCAGCTGGTGAACAGCACACTGTGTGAAAAATAATAAAGACATGTAAAACACATACAATGCATGACATACAAATAACAGGGAACCAGAAGGGTATCTTCTGGGATGCTGCACTGTCCACTGGATTGCTGTATCTAATCCTATCATGTGTGTGATACTGTCTGCTGAGACGCTGTATCTAAACCTATCCAGTGGCGGAGCTATAGGGGTCATAGCCTTATAGATATGCTGTCTCCGATATATAATAAAAATTTTGGGGCGGGGCAAAACATATGTCTTGGGGCTTGTGCCGCTGATGTGTTAAGAGTAGACCTTAGCAACGCCCCTGGCTGCTAGTGCTGCATTGATGGGTCACTTAGGAGACCCAGCGATGCAGCTGAAAGCTGCAGGCTGTAAGCTATGAAGAGAAGTTTGGGGCTCAACAAGAAGTTTTGCCCATAAACCTTTAGCAACTTTCCTGCCAGTACGCCTGAGTCTGGTTGTACCAGACCACAGTTCACATCTGTCTTTCAGCTAGAACTTTTGCGCCTTCCGGCTGGATAACCGCCCCAAAAACCATGCTGTTGTTCTGTCGCCTTCACCCCCTCATTCCTCTCCCTCATGCGCCAGCCACTCCTAGGTCCACACTGGTCCCATGCAGCTCTTACTCAAGCCCCTTCATACTACGAGCAGTTCAGGTGCAGCCCTGGATTGTTCAAATTTCTCCTCATCGCCCCAGTACCACTGGCGGTCCATTCTTGGCTTTGGATTCTGACGACTACACCGAGTAGAGAAGGGTCAGTTGTTAGTGTATGTGGCCCTGACCCTCATCTGGTACTCCGCTCAAGCATGGCGCAATAATAGAGTTGGAGCAGCGTTTATAAACGCAAATGTAACATTACTCCACTTGGGCCAATGAGCATAATGGTTACAACATGATACACAGGAGAGCGATTACAGTCATGACAGGCACAGAGCTTAGCAGTTACTGTCACATTTGGGCAGAGCTTGGCAGTTTCAGTCTCTTAAGGGTTACAAAGCTTGGCGGTTTTAGTCTCTTAATGGGTACAGAGCTTGGCGGTTTTACTCCTAGTGGGTACAGAGCTTGGCGGTTTTAGTCCTAGTGTGTTCAGAGCTTGGCAGTTTTAGTCTAGTGGGTACAGAGCTTGGTGGTTTTAGTCTTTTAGTGGGTACAGAGCTTGGCGGTTTTACTCCTAGTGGGTACAGAGCTTGGCGGTTTTAGTCCTAGTGGGTACAGAGCTTGGCGGTTTTAGTCCTAGTGGGTACAGAGCTTGGCGGTTTTAGTCTTTTAGTGGGTACAGAGCTTGGCGATTTTAGTCCTAGTGGGTACAGAGCTTGGCGGTTTTAGTCTATTAATGGGTACAGAGCTTGGCGGTTTTAGTCTCTAAATGAGTAATAAGCAAATCACAGCACTTGTGGTAAACAGGGTCTACACGGCCTTTCACCTGCTGACTCTCTGGTCACTCTCTCTAGCAGGGATCCAAAGCCTCCACCTGCCAAGGTACAGGAGCTCTTTATTTGTATAAGTAGTCTGCAACCATTTGCAGCAGACACAAGGCCTCAAAGTCATTGGGGCCCATGTCACTCCCAGCAACCATCTCAGATCAAGGTAACTGGTTTGTACCAGCCAGCAGTATTCCGAGGGTCAGCCTTTTCAGCAACCACCGCTAGAATAGACTCAGCTAACCTCTACAGAACTTCTTCTGGTCTCTGCTGTGCTCTTAGTCCTGTGTGGTATCTCTTCCTCACACCTGACCGCCCACTGTATTTCTCTGGCTGCCTGTCGAACTCACTACAGCACCTCCTTAAATAGACTAGCTCCACCTAGGAACAGAGGTCCTGCAGCGCCATGCCCAGGCGTCCATACACATGGCCAGAGCCCACCAACATCTCCCACGTGCCCACCGTGTATGTAAAATAAGCATGCCTATTAAAGTGCCAACAAAAACATGAACTGTAACACAGTATAAAATGTATATAACAATTTGGAGACCGTCCAAGTGCACTTTTGTGAAGCACCTCCCTACAAAGTCACTTAGAGGCAGAGGTTAAGCCGAAATATATGCTGTATATCTTTTGCACCAGAGCTCAGCCTCCTGGACAAGGGCAGGATGTTTCATATGAGTCCTGAGATCCTATGAGTTATCGAACCTTGTCATAACTGTATCATTCTGGAAATTTTATTTGTATGGGGGTTGTCAGAATTAAATTGGTTGTCCAGGCACAGACGACTGATGATCTATCCACTGGATAGGTCATCAGCATATAATCGATGGGGGTCCGGCTCCCAGACCCCGCACTGATCAACTGCTCCATCTGCTTCCGGGGGCCGGATGTTATGCAGGGTATACTGCATAGCGGTCGTGCTGCAGAACAGCAACTCTGCTCCTATTTACTTGAATAAGACCAGCTCGGCCACTATTTTGTGGCATCTACTTCCAGCATTGACATCCAGTACCCAGAGGCAGCTGATCGGTGCGAGGTCCGGGTGTCGGACCCCCATGATCATATACTGATGACCTATCCTGTGCCTGGACAACTCCTTTAAGTTTAGTACATTTATTAAGCTATTCCTAGCAGAATAGAAGTTGAGAAACTCATAAGTGGCACATTTAATAAAAAAAATGTCCTAATGTAATTATTCTTAAGATTAGTTTACAACACATATTAGGCCAAGGAGAACCTTGGAAAAGTTACCTTTAGAGAAGTGATGACCCTTATATAAGCTTATACTTCCAGAAAGTCCCTTAAATACAACTGACTTCTAACAAAGAAACAATTTAAAAAAAATAGCTTTTAGTATTTTGAATTGTCATGTGTTATCATAAAAGCAAAGTAAAACAAAAATATCTAGGGCCAGGTCCCACATAGCGTAAACACTGCGGAATTTCAGCAACTAAATTCTGTGCGGAAATTCTGCAGCATTTACAGTAGCAGCAAAGTGGAAGAGACTCAGAAAAGCTCATGCCCACGCTGCGGAAAGAAATATCAATATTTAATTCCACAGCATGTCAATTTATGCTGCGTTTTTATTGATTTCCCATTGCTGGTTTTCCCCATTGAATTCAATGGGGATGCAAAATCTACAACAGAAAGCCAAGTGTTGCAACTTTTGCAGCGTATTTGCAGTGATTGCACCGCAAAAATCACAACTACGGGGAAAAAAAATCATACTTACCCAGAACGCCCTCCTTCTTCTTCTTCCTGCAGTCCGGCCACTTGGGATGATGTTGCATCCTATATGACTGCTACAGCCAATCACAGGCTCCAGCGGTGGTCACATGGGATGATACATCATCCCAGGAGGCCGGCCTGAATGACGTCATAGGGACAGCCTCCTGGGATGACGTTGCGTCCAATGTGACCGCCGCTGCAGCCGATCACAGGCTGCAGCAGTATCCAGGGTGGCCGGACCAGACTGTGCAGGAGGGACGCGTCGCCATAACAATGGGCTACGTAAGTATGAGCGGTTTTTCCATGGTTTTTCCACAGTGGAAATTCTGTTCGAACAAACACACCACAATGTGGTGCAGTTTTCGGACGGAATGTACTGCGGGTTCCAGGTCGAATACGCTGCGTGGTTTTTACGCAGCCTATCTGTCCCGTGGGTACACGGCCTAAGGCTCTGTGGACACTTACATCACGGTTTCCATTTATAACGTAAACCACGATGTACTGCTGGTGCCCGCATACCTCATATTACCGGCGCTTGACTTAAAATGGGGTCCATCAGGTTTGCTGAGTTGCAAGAAATTCAGAAGGATTCCTTGTCCTCCGGAAAGCACCGCACCCCCTCGGGGGGTTATAGCAATATGTCATCACTTCTATTTACATAAGCGTCAACATGGAAACATTTCTGTGTTGTAACTATTTCTCCCCCAAAAATGTCACAAACTTTACTTACTAGTACTTAATACATTCCATAGAAAGTAAATATAAAATCATTGCTACTATATTACATGCTATTTGCCTGACAAATAAAGTAAAACACCTTACTTACTAACACCACTTAATAACACATAATTGCCAGAGAAATCATGCGGGAAAAAAAATCTAATTAATATATTATTATTTGTATTATTATTATTATTATTGTTATTATTATTGTTATTATTGTTATTATTGTTATTATTATTATTGTTATTAATAATACAAATAATAATAATAAAAATAATATCAATTATATACATTTTATTTGAATTATTATCATTATTATTATTATTGTTGTAAAATTCCTTTGATCTAGAATCTGATAGTCCAGCACAGAACTACATGATCAAAAAATCTCATAAAACAGAACCAGAGACAGACAATTACGAGTTTCCTCTGTTTAAAAAACCGAGATTATCAACAATTTAAAGTCAACTTTTTATTTTGGACTGTTTATTAGGAAGTTCTCAATCCTTACTGGTAAACTTTATATTCTTTTCAATGACCGTCCAATAATCCAGAATATTTGATAATCCACATTTTGTCAGGTCTGATTAATGCTGATTTCTAGAAATCCCTCAAAAGCAACATCTGCAGGGAGTTCGTAAATTCTCCTCATGTTTGTAAGGATTTACTCCTACATTTCAAAAACATACTGTGCTGATAGGTAAATTGTCTTCTTATGAAATTGTTTCTAGTATGTGACGAAATTAGATTGTGAGCCCCATTGGCAACAGGAAGTGATGTGAATGGTGACAATCTCTATACAGCGCTACAGGAATATGTTGGCACTATATAAACAACAAGAAATAAAAACTGTTATTAGTAGCAGCATTTTTAATTACTGTATATTTAATAGTATTATTATTAATAAAATTATTATAATTCCAATAATGGAATTTATACTAATTCATATTATTGTATGTTAATAAATTTCAAAATATTCTATATAAATATTATTCCTGAGTAGTTAGTAATAATAATAAAAATAATAATAATAATAATATTTATATTATTATTATTTTTTATCATTATTATTACTTACTACTCAGGCATAATATAATAATAATAATAATAATAATAATATGTATAATGGTATAGGTAGGTTATAAATTATTATTATTATTATTATTATTATTATTATTATTTCCATTACATATTACAACAAATTTTAACATAATAAATCATAATCCAAATGTCATTTATTTCCCATAGTATTTCCAGGTGTCCCTTTTTCGGCCAATAAAAATCCAGCTTTTCAATTTCTTGAACACATCAGAATGAAGCCATTTTTTCATTAAGTTTATGGAAATGGCTGTAAATGTATTCATGTTTTTCTAAGGCTAAGATTTCAGTTTGATATTCAATCTGTATTTATTCATCAGCATAAGTCTATATCATTTCCTGCGATGTCCAAGGTTTATTTGCCATCTCCGCAGTAGTATTTATTTAGGCTAAAAGATGGATCTCAGCGGGAGTTGAGGGATAGCAGCACTTCTGTACTCCTGGTTTCGTACCCCCATTACAAGTCCCGTTTCAGACCGTGAAGCTCTTTTGACAGACAGCACGGGAAGGAAGAAAAAATAATTTTACATGAAAGAGTAAGTGACAGCTGGGGTCAGACTCTCTCTGTTTAATGACACCGCCAGTTACACATTCTGAATTGTTTAAATATGAGTCTACAGCTTCAACAATCATCATCGCACCAGTTCTACTTTTCATACCCAACAGCCAGGAAAGTGACACGTAATTACACACTTACTGATGGTATCGCCAGTGCCGATAATTAAAACTGCCACGTGAGGATTGCGATTGCTAGTCTACAGCTGGGATGTTGTCAAGAGGTAGAAACTCCAGCAGTTTTTAAAAGCTATCTACTTAAAGGTGGACCGCGGGAACCTGTGTTTTAGCATAAGAAAGGGCTCAACACATCATTCACAATGTCTCACGCAAATGGAGAAAATCTATTAACAATGCAATAAGTGAAATAAAACACGTTGGCCTAAGGGTTAAATTGGCTGGGAAGACTTACAATTCAGATGTAGGCTACTGCCCAGAATAAAAAGTAGGACTGGATTAATGGGCCGACTGTCAAATCATTATTTAAAAAAAAATAAAAATAGATTAAAATGTAACTTTAGGTGTTCGTCTCACAGCCTCTTCCAGGTAAATAATGGCTGCGATTTAGTCCTGACTGCATCAAAAAAATGAAATATGAGAATTTTTTTTTGCCTTTTTAGGCTCTGACACACAGAGGTGCAAGGTACAGATGTAGCAGAGCTGTTTTTCTTTTGACACAGTATTATGATGCATTCCCTGTGGCTTTCCGTAGTAAATGTACTGCATTATCTCCCAATGTAATCTGCCATCTCAGCTCTTTTTTATCTGTATACTTTACGTGTCAGATATTTATTTTTTTAGTTGCACATTGCTGATTTAGTATCATATTGGGGACATATATTATAGACATATATTATAATTTATAATAAAAACAACATAATAATGTTTTATTTTAAAAGAAAATATGCCACCAGAAAGATCTCTTATTGATGGTGAAATAATGTCGTAATCTAATATGTGCTACTGTATCTACAGAATATTCCCCCTCCCCCAACAAAATGATGGACATATACATGAGACATCTGTCGGCCCAATGCTCATTCGGCCGATGTTTATCTCTACAAATTTATCCGAGCATGCTTGATATTTTGGATGGAGAGATAAGTCAATGCTAGAAGTGTCAAAAGACAGTCAGGAGCCCCCCATGCACATAAGATTGTCTGCCAATTTGGTTGAACTTGGTGCGTTCAGCTAACTTTTATGGCCTGTTTACAGTATGTGCACTGTATGTAAAAAAAAACAAAAAACACCGACCTTGACTGATTGGCCAAAAGTAATCATGTGACACGGTTAAATGGGTCACCTCATCTTTTAAAGTGATGGCTTGGATATGCCATGACTTTATGATAATGGGGATCCTACCTTTGGAACCCCCACGATCATTATTTTTTCCTGCACAGCGGGCGCCGATGAGCAGGGAAAACTTAGAAGCAGATGTAGACCTAAATTAACGCTGCAGCCCCACCATTCTTAGGATCGGTGAGGTCCTAGGGATCGGACCCCCACCAAGCATAAAGTGATAGCATATCCTCTTTCAGGGAGATAAACATTTTTGGCATCTAGCAATAGGACTGGGCTAGGTAGACGCTGTAATGTTGTTATCAGGAACTGCCTCTGTTCTATAGTTGTCCCTGCCAGTTGGACTTATAGTATTTATACACAGAATACCAGAACTGTATTATATAATGCCACAGTCACTAGGCAATAGATATTAACTATGCCCACAAGGCAACGGGTAAATACAATACAAAACAATATACAACATTGCACATTGCAAAGTACTCAAGATATCCTACCAGATGCCCAGCCTCATTCTGCTCCAAAACTGGCAGAAAGACTGCCCTTCTTACAGGTAAGTAGAAGATTGGTGGAGGTTCAAATCTCAGCACCCCTACCAATTAGCTGATTGAAAGGGCTGCGGTGCCCTGAGGAGCGCCGGGTCCCCTTTATTCTTTGCCAGACACAGCTCCATACATTTGGTAATGGCTGTGCCTGTTATTCCAGCTCAGTCCCTTTTACTTGAATAGGACTGAACAGCAGTGAGCTGCAGTACCAGGCACCGCCACTACAAAATTCATGCCGCTGTGCCTGGTAAACCATAAAAGGGGACCCGGCGTTCCCCAGGGCAACACGACCCCTTCAATCAGCTGATTAGTTGGACCCTCAAGGATAGGTCATCAATATCAAAGTCCCAGAAAACCCCTTTAAGATTTGCACTGTGGTGATAGCACAAAGGGACAAAGGCAGAGTCGTAGCTAGGCCTTCCGGTTAAAGGATTCAGTGTGCTGCCCTATACCTGTATTTAAATAACCTAGCTAAGGTAGAGTGGCTTGTTGGTACCCCTTGACACCCAGAACCCCGACATATGCCCTCACCCTATCTATGTTTCTAGGACAAGCCATGTCATTCCCCATTTCTGCATGCATTATTAATCCGTTTTCCAAAAGTCAATTAAGATGGACAACCCTGCTAAGGCTTAAGTATTCCAAGGTTGATCTAACAAAGTTATGGTGGAATTATGTATCGGGTGGAGTTTATATTTAATATCATATAATATATAACCTGCTATGATGATATTATAAGGAAACAACAACTGTGCTACTAGCCATAACTACCGTTTTGCCTTTGTTTCTGAGTATCTTTATGTTGTGTCCATTTTTTCTTGAGATGTGGTCTCTTCTTCAGTAAAATGCGCCTCTGTTTATTTGCTGAGGGGGTCCATGTTTTTGAAGTTCTAAGAAGTGATGGTTTCATATACGGGAAAGCCTGCTCTTCTCGGACGTTACAAGACTGAATCTTTGATGTATTTCCTGCGGGACCTTTAAAAAGGAATTCCTCACAGTTAGGACTAGAAACAATGGAACTGGTCCAGCTATCTGTGTAAACGATGGTAATGCTATGTTAAAGTGTTATACATCTTAAGGAGTCCCTTGTTTTCTCTCTGCACCTTGAAGGACTGCACAAAGCCAAATTCTGTTTTGTGAGGCGCGATGGCTTGCAAATACCATGTGCCTAGTGTGACTACTGACTAGATCAGCCTTGGCATATTTGACTGCTAAGTACATATTCCCCCCAGGCCAAAACCGTAATTTACACCAAAAATATGTCATCCGCTTTTACCGCTACCCAGGAATAACAGGCAAGCCATTCATTGAGATCTTGTCATAAATGTGACAACCGCATACAATCACTAAATGACAATTATCTAAGAGCAAGGTAAATGAGGAGTGCCGGTCACAAGTGCAGTCTTCATCCTGCGTATCTGAATATTTCCCGTATCCATTCACTCAACATAGAGGAGACTTTAAAACCACATAGTGACAAATTCCCTGCATTAACTTTATATATTTCTGGCAAAAGCTACATGAATATAACACCTGTCCTATACACGGAGCATTTTTTGGACTTTTAAATTTATTCTTATTAATATTACAGGGTATTTTTTGCTGTTTGCTTATACTAAACACTACTTATATTATATTAATTACAGGCTCCGTTGTATATTTGTATTGCAATTGATCAGAATCAGAGAAAATGTCTCCATCATTCTTTAAGGCAAATGCCACATAAATGACTGCTCAGATTAGAGCAGGTAGGATTGAAAAATCTGTAGCCAATCAGAGAACTCGAAATAAAACTGCAGAGCAGAGTATTTCAGCCTAGTCAAATCCGATTGGTCAAGGTTCAACTAAACTGGGGCTTTACTTATGCCCTCGAAAAGTAATAAATAGACTCCTGACACTGACAAATCAAATGCTGATTTTTTTTTTTATCTCTAGCTTTACTAGCTTATTGTTTAAATAATTATAAGGCCACATTTTATCATCATGTTATATTTAAATTCAACGGTGCTTATTATTTCTGAATATATCTTTCTAGTGGTTGGAGCTCTGTTTTTTTCTAATACAGAGCTCCAAATCCCCAGCATACAGTAGGCACAGAGTTAAATATGAAAATCATGGCTGCCTGCAGCCACCACTAGGGGGAGCTTACTGGATACAGTATTATTGTTGAGTTTAATGTCTAACAGTATGCAGTAAGCTCCCTCTAGTGGTGGCTGTAACTTTATTTGTATGAAGGAGATTTGGAGCTCTGGATCAGAAAAATAGAGCTGTAACCCGTATAAAAATATATTGAAAAATTAATCAGCACAGAAGCTTGGACCTAATAGCAATATGGTGTAAAAAGGTGGAGATTCACTTCAAGGGCCAATATTACGCAAGATAAACATCTGTCCTGGTCATGTGATGGAAACCCAAATGCACGGCTCAGCAAAGAGTACTGATAACTGTACTGCACCTGTATTCAGTCCTGCACCCGTGTGTTCATCACATGATCAGGACAGATTTTTATCCGCTGTTACAATGAAGCTGTTGAATGACAGCAAGCAGAGATCTTGTACGCAATTGACACAGAAAGTATATTAGAAAGTGGCATAATTTTTCATTATACAAATAAAAAACCTTACTTGCTGAAACAGTAATACCCCTTTAACAGCATAGGAGTCAATTTTACATTTTCCAATTATTTGTATTCTTCTCCCTATTTCTATTTGCTTAATAATTATACAAAAATGTCATTGTGAATTAAATGAGTCTACACTCAAGGATATACATACATTGAATGTCACCCAATTTGTGTTTGATTTCGATACGGACTTGTTAAATTGTAATTTATCTCGCTTATGAGTCCATGTGGAACAATGGCAAATAGTCTACTGGAATAGACAGCGTTTAGAACATATGTTCTGGAGACAATGAATAGCCTGAGGAGGAAGCTGACTTGGATTCAATGAATTAATGAAGGAGAAGGTCACGAGATTATGACAGTGGAACTTTTCTAGTTTTCATTTAGGGATTTTTTTTTCCGCTACTTTGTATTTGACACATTTACTGCATGTTTTATTATAATAATTGTGTCTTTTAATAGTACTAAACAAAATAGAATATATGTTACAAATAATAAAGGGGGGACCATGTGCGCCATGTCTAAAACTAGTGCAGACAAAATACTTAGCGTCTTTCATATTTCCAATGCAGCTTGCATAGTATGAGCAGTGCTCTGACTAGCTACTAGGAGTAATTGCTTTCTATATAGGATTAGTTAAGGCAATGTTTCGGTGATTATAAAAAAAACAAAAAACAGGGTATGTAATAAAACTACTATTTTAATTTAGAGAAACTTTGTATGACATGCTTTTGTTGCAGGCTGTGACCTCCACTGATTTTTTGCAGAAATTGTAATAGGAGATATCTTAGTACAGCCCTGCCAGGACCTTACTCCTCAATAATATCCCCATATAACTACAATTTCCTGCCCTTCTTGATGTGAGTGGGGGGTCATTCTTGCACATTGTAAGCCCTATTTTTTTTCTCTATCTGTAATCATACTTTATTTCAGAGGACAGTATATAAAAAACAGGACTTGACATATCATGTTTATGTACTTAAAGAGGCTCTGTCACCAGATTATAAATGCTCTATCTCCTACATAATGTGATCGGCGCTGTAATGTCGATAACAGCAGTGGTTTTTATTTTGAAAAACGATCATTTTTGACAAAGTTATGAACAATTTTTGATTTATGCTAATTCGTTTCTTAATAGACAACTGGGCGTGTTTTTACTTTTTACCAACTGGGCGTTGTACAGAGGAGTGTATGACGCTGACCAATCAGGGACCAATCAGTGACCAATCAGCGTCATACACTACTCATTGTTCCAGCCCAGTGTGATTGTGCATTGAAAGAAGCTGGGCTGGAACAATGAGAAGTGTATGACGCTGATTGGTCACTGATTGGTCACTGATTGGTCAGCGTCATACACTTCTTTTCACAATGCCCAGTTGGTAAAAAGTAAAAACACGCCCAGTTGTCTATTATGAATTTAATTAGCATGAATCTAAAGTGTTTATAACTTGGTCAAAAATGATCGTTTATCTACATTACAGCGCCAATCACATTATGTAGGTGATAGGGCACTTATAATCTGGTGACAGAGCCTCTTTAAAGTCTTCCCCATAGTCAAGACCTAGTCACAGATTAAAAAAAAATTCTATCTATAGAAGAAAAGTGGAGTCATAAACTCTTATAAAAATGCCCAAACTTTATACCAATAATTAAAATATTAAACATGAGACATTCAAATAAGGACCTCCAACAAATTAGACAGTATGAATAAATATTAGGGTTCCTGGCCCAAATATTTGTTACAATGTCAAAATTACAAAGTCAAGTCCATTGATCACCCAGGAACACCATGTTCCTAACATATAGTCATTGTAATCAGAGGTTATGAAAAAAGCTTCAATAATAAATGAACAGGAGAAAAGGATCTAACCCGTGTGGAGTCTGCTCACACTATAAGGTGCCCCAACATGTGTTTCATGTATATGCTTCCTCGAGGAGTAGGTTGCTACTTTCCCTGCTCATTTTATATAGTAACCAAACAAGGTCACGTGGCATTCAGTGGCCAACAACGCCGTTGATTTATGGTGCTTGCGCAGAGCCAAACTAGCTGCGCCTTTACCTTACTTTTGGCACTCAAGCACCAATGTTTATTATAGGGTGCCACAAACAGAACTGTGATGCAACGGGCATGCGCACGACGCATGCTGAAATGCGAAGGGGAAAGAGCACCCCAGTGGCTAGCCAGTGGTACTACCACAGGGGGAGGTGAGTCTGTATTCGAGAAAATCTCATCACATAAAAAGATATTTAATCATTGCCCTTTTACCATCAATGGTGCCAGTAGCTGATGTTTCTTAGTGTGTGCTAAAAAATATATAATAAAGTCAAAAAGTGCTGAATATATAACATAATACATTAAAAGTTTATGGCACTGATTGAAACAGCCCAGGGTGGTGAGGACTCGGGGCCATCCTTCCAGTGATCGTGGGGGTTCCTGTGGTTGATCCCCAGTGATCCTTTATGGGAAGACCCCTTTAAAGAGGATCTGTCACCTCCCCTGACATCTGTACCTTAGCAAATACTTGGAATAACAATTCTGGAACATAATTTCTTAGAACTCTGCATTGTGCCATTCCTCCTAGAAATGCATGAATAAATTGACAACTGGGTGTCACCATTCCGCTTGTCAAAGGTGCGCGTCCCTACATAGTCTCACTCTGTCACTCTGATTGGACAGTGTCAGCCTGTGTAGGGACACACCCCCAACTGGTAACACCCAGCTGTCAATTTATTCACAAAATTCAAGGAGAAATAACAGAAGAACGGCAGAACGTAGAGTTCTAATAAAATATGTTCCAGAATTGTTATTGAATGGGGACAATAATTATTTGCTCAAATGGATTTGTCAGGAGAAGTGACAGGTCCTCTTTAAGATCTTTTCAGATCACTGTTACTATAATCATGATGTTGGTGAGTGTCAAACCACAATTTCAAGCATGTGGGTCAATCCACAAACACTACAATGATTGACTGCAAAGCGATATGTGATCTCATCATCATCAAATACAATGAAACCAATATTAGGATAAAAGGAAAGGATGCCATGAGGGACCATTGTGAACATTAGGGGGCAATGATTATGGTTACATTTCCTTGTGTGTCATCTATACCTTGTTCTCACCATTCTATCAAGGGATCCACCCTTTACTCTGAGTCTATAAATTATGTGGTAGTTAGACATTTTTCACGCCGTACGAGCAGCTCACAGAGGTCTAGAGAGAATGTAAAATACTATGCAAATTGGCTGGTAATATGTAAAATGTTATTCAGGCCTATTCTCTCAGCAGATGCACTTTATAAACCTTTTGTATTCACCATAGATTTTCAGCTAAGTAGCGGTTGGAGGTTTCGTAGATGCATCAATATAAAAATAAATAAATAAACGTATACATCGTAATACAATGAGAAATCCCTTTTATCTTGCAGTGTAAATCCCATCTTAATTGCCACAAGGCTTTCTTTTAATATCTTTCACCATGTTCTTGAGGAAGGCCTCCCGTATATCAAGGACAGTCTCATGACAATAAGACTTCTACATTATGGTGTTACATGTCTGACCCCTCCCAGTTCTGCCACAGCATTGCCCTCGAATGAGTATATTACAGTGAGGTTGAAGGTACTTTAATAATACTGTACAAGTGATTTAGTTGATGTGTAGAAATATTGATCATGGGAGCTCCGGGTCATATGCTCGATGTCTGCAAAGAATTTTAATCAGAAATTTCTCAGTCTTTACATATTGATTTTGAAAAGATTTGTGTTTATTTCTCTACTTATTCTAAACAGAAGTTACACTGCATATATATATATATATATATATATATATATAGAGCAGCACCTCAAATATATGCTTGTGGGTGCCAGCGACCTTAAAGAGGCTCTGTCACCAGATTATCAAATCCCTATCTCCTATTGAATGTGATTGGCGCTGCAATGTAGATAACAGAAAAGTTTTTGTTTTTTTTGAAAAACGATCATTTTTGCCCACGTTATGAGCAATTTTATATTTATGCAAATGAGCTTTTCAATGGACAACTGGGCGTGTTTTCTCGTTTTACCAACTGGGTGTGTATTGGGTTTTTACCAACTGGGCGTTGTGACTAGAAGTGTATGATGCTGACAAATCAGCGTCATACACTTCTCATCGTTCCCACCCAGCTTCTTTCACTGCAGACACACAGCGTAACGTCACCCACAGGTCCTTCAACCTTGGCGTCGGACAGAGAAGATACATGGGCTCCAGCCGTCCGAGAGGGTAATATGCTCGTCTCTAGGGAGTTTACTTTGCTTACCTGCACACGGTGATGCTGCTGCAGATTCAATTGTACTCTCTCGGACGCCTGGAGCCGATGTGTCTTCTCTCTTCCGACGCCAAGGTTGAAGGACCTGTGGGTGACGTCACACTGTGTGTCTGCAGTGACAGAAGCTGGGTGGGAACGATGAGGTCACCCACAGGTCCTTCAACCTTGGCGTCGGACGAGAGAAGACACATCGGCTCCAGGCGTTCGAGAGAGTACAGTTGAATCTGCAGCAGCATCACCGTGTGCAGGTAAGCATAGTAAACTCCCTAGAGACGAGCATATTACCCTCTCAGACGGCTGGAGCCCATGTATCTTCTCTGTCCGACGCCAAGGTTGAAGGACCTGTGGGTGACGTCACGCTGTGTGTCTGCAGTGAAAGAAGCTGGGTGGGAATGATGAGAAGTGTATGACGCTGATTTGTCAGCGCCATACACTTCTATTGACAACGCCCAGTTGGTAAAAACACAATACACGCCCAGTTGGTAAAAACCCAATACACTCCCAGTTGGTAAAACGAGAAAACACGCCCAGTTGTCCATTGAAAAGCTCATTTGCATAAATATAAAATTGCTCATAACTTGGGCAAAAATTATCGTTTTTTTTTAAAAAACAACTTTGCTGTTATGTACATTGCAGTGCCGATCACATTCAATTGGAGATAGGAATTTGATAATCTGGTGACAGAGCCTCCTTAACCTTGATCAGGGGTCTACAATATATAAAATCCATATAAATCATGGCACTTCAAGATATCCATTAAAAAATGTGATTTAGGCTTCATTTACATCTGCATCCGGGCTCCGTTCATGGGTTCCGTTTGAGCTTTCCGTCAGGGGAACCCATGAACGGAACCCTGACTGAAACAAATGGAAACCGTAGGTTTCTGTTTGTATCACCATTGATTTCAATGGTGTCGGAATCAATGCAAATGGTTTCCGTTTGTCTCTGTTTTGCAAGGGTTCCGTTGTTTTGATGGAATGAATAGCGCCGTCGACTGCGGTATTGCTTATGTCAAAACGACGGAAGCCTTGCACAATGGAGACAAACGGAAACCATTTGCATTGAATCCGACACCATTGAAATCAATGGTGATGCAAAGGGAAACCTATGGTTTTCGTTTGTTTCAGTCAGGGTTCCGTTCATGGGTTCCCCTGACGGAAAGCTCAAACGGAACGCCTGAACGGAACCCTGACGCAGATATGAACGAAGACTAATTCTTCAATGCAAGAAGCGATGATTCTGCCCTATCACATGAGCATTTTCACAGGGCTTTTAGCCAAGTCAAAGTCTCTAAAAGGAAGAGAAACCCATCTATAGACAGCTGGTTTAGGTTTTGGTCCTTCATCAGTAGGGGTGGAGGAGACTCTGGCTTGGCTAAAATTCCTTGTCCTCTTTTAAGGCTCTTCTATGGGTCGGACATTGACTTACAGGGAAACTACCTCCAATAGGGGGCACTAGTGAGATTATTTTACTTCTCCTGGAGGAGAAATAACTTGCATATTTTTTTTTCCCCATGGAGAATTGCCTGTAAGACTCCATACCAGATGTATCTCTTTAATGAGAACCAGCACCTCCTGAGTGCTCAAAAGGAGTATTATGCTATGTGCCCCCCATACCCCCAGTTGTTTTAATGTCCAGTGATCCGCTATTATTGCCAGGGTGAGATGTGAGCGGTTGGACATTCATTCAGAAATGCAGTGTTACATGGCACCCATTCATATTAAGTATATATTACAAGGCCATGCCAACTCCTCCAGAGTGGAAAATGTTCTTTGTAGCAGCTCTCCACACTGGGTAATACAAGTTAATTCAGAGAGGGAGACCCCTATATGATGTCCATATGCTGTCATAGGGCTATAGATAAGAGTTGTCCAATTGGGACAACCAACTTTTATAGGCATAAATATCAGACAAGTAGAAAACATACCATTGGCTTTGGAGAGTCTCTTTAATTAATTTAATGGAATGCGACTTAGTATAAGGACCATGAAAATCATCTTAAATTTTGCACAGGAATTAAAAATGTATTTCATTTTTGTATTTATATTTTTTACAACAAATATTTCTGCTTTATATCTGGAAAAATAGAAATTTGGAGTATAAATATATGCCATATTTTAACGTTTCCCCCTGTAATATATGGGTTTTATTTTGTAACTTTGTTAAAAGTGTCAACAGACATGACTATGTTTATTCAGTAGAATAATGTCTCATATATTTAAGGCCATACGGAGTTTATGCTCTAATGGCATAAATATGTGTTTATCAAATTCATGATTTCCCTACAGGTTAACGCTCAAGAGTCAATTAAAACTATGTCATAACACAAGACTTTTGACAAAGGAAGCCATTGTTGTTTATTGAACTGAGATAAACAACATATTTTCATTTTAGATTTGCTCTCGGTGTATGTGCTGGGAATGAAAAGAGAAAACACAAAAGTATGTTCGCTCCAATAATATTCCAAACTGTACAAACAGAGGGAACACAATGCCCAGATGCAGAAAAAAAACAGAAATGACTTATTACAAAGACTATGGATAGTACAGTGGGTAGCAAACAATACCTAAAAGTTGTAGCGGTCCATAGATCATGTTCCTTCAGGGCCAGGACAAGCGAATGTCAATGATGAGCAGGAAAGCATAAGAAAAGGAAATGAACAGGGGGTAGATATTGAAGCTTGGGAGGGAGAGCTGTGACTAATGGGGGGCAGATTGTGATTAACTTTGTGGGCGACATGAGGGCATACTTGCTAACAGTTCTGATTTTTTGCAGACCGGACCAGAAAGTGGTGGGATGTATTTTAATTTGTATAGAAAGGGGCGTCTCTATGTTTGCTGGTGGCAATCTTGGGCAGAACTGGCTTGAAGTGTTTCAAATGTTGGTAAGTATGCATGGGGATATTTTCACTAGGTTTTGGGGGCACACTCTGGTTTACACAGTAAGGGTAAGTTCACACAGGGCGGATACGCTGCGTAAAGGTACTCAGAATTTCCGCCATGTTGCCTGCAGGGAATTCCGGCAGAAAAACCGCACCAAATTGTTGTGTCGTTTTTCGCCCAGAATGTCCGCTGCAGAATTCCTGCAACGGAAAAAATAAATGGCTATACTTACCATGGCGACGCGTCCCTTTGACGTCCTGACGTTCTGCAGCCCTGGGATGACACATCATCCCATGTGAGCGCTGCAGCCTGTGATTGGCTGCAGTGGTCACATGGGATGACACGTCATATGAGGAGGCCGGCCTGAACGAAGAAGCCCAGAATTCTGGGTAAGTATAAGATTTTTTTTTTCTGAGTAGCGTTTTTTTGCGGCGGAATTGCAGCTTTTTTCTGCAGCAAAATCGCAACATCTGCTATTTGTTGCAGGTTTTACCTCTCATTGAATTAAATGGGGAAAACCTGCAACAAACAAAGCAGTGATTACGCAACTACAATTGACGTGCTGCAAATTAAAAAACCGCACCGCAGGTCATATTCTGAGCGTTTTTTCCGCTCATCATTTACGCAGCGTGTGGATGAGATTTGCTCAAATCTCACCGACTATGCTGCTACTGTATTATGCTGCGGATACTCCACAACGTAATACATTGCGGAAAATCCACAACGCAACGTGTGAACTTACCCTTACGCCAACCTCTGTGATTGACATGAAGCTTCTGCTTCCTTATTAAAAAGAGGTGCCACAGCAGCTGATTTCCAATGTCCAGACATCCAAGTGTAACCGCTCTCCCAATCACCAGTACACAACTACAGACAAGCAGGGCTAAGGCTCTATAGGGGGCATATGAGGACGTCTATGCCAGGGAGCTGAGGGTTTTGGTTTAGGTGGACACGCATTGATATTGGATCTTATATAAAGAACACTAATATGGGGACACGCGTGGCTGACGCATTGTTATGAGGTCAACTCTGACGAGGTCAGTAAAAAAAAAAAATTTAAAAATTGGGCACTATACAGTAAATCTGTTTTCATTTTGAGTTGTGCAAGAAATAGGGAAGGGGTTGGGGGGTAACTGCTGCTCAGGGGCATAACTAGAATTCATAGGGCCCCAGAGCAGAATGAGATGGCCCCCCACCACCTAGTGTCAAGAAACTAAAACAGCAGCATGAGTAGAAATAATTAAAGGTAATGAGAATACTATATCAGAGAATCCACATAGCAGAAAGTCACCAACTTGTTATTCCCCCCAAAAGGGAAGTATGATCTTACACCTGAGTGTGCCCTCTCAACGTCTGGGCCCCTAAGCAGCTGCAATGGCTATAGTTACGCCCATGCTGCTGCGACTCCTGTGCTGTAGTGCAGGAAAGAGACCACTGCAGCTACAATTCTGTAATTTTTTATTTGTTCTGTGGGGGCGCTGCAGGGGAAATGAATGATGGCTACTGGATTCCCCCACAAATTACAGTTGATCTCTAGGGCTCCCCGCAGCGAGACACCCTGTGATAAGCTTATTGTCGGGGAACCTTCTAACAAAGCGGACAAACATAATCCTAATCTAAGTCTGCTGATCACCTATCAGACGTTTTATGTTCTCGCAGCATTATTTTTAGATTACCGCCAATTATAAAGGGAGATAACTTTTTATTATTGGATCACAATTTAGGCAATGTCCTTACATACTACTGAAAGTGGCTCTAAACCGGAGTAAAATACATATAAAGAGACTAACTGGGCGATTATGGGGCAAACGATCGTTCATATAACGCTCGTTGCCGATTATTGCGATGTGTAAACAGGGCAGCAATCAGTAGATGAACGAGCAAATGCTCGATCATCTGCTGATGGTAGCGTTTTTAAAAATATATATATTATCATTGTCGGCAGCTCATCTCCTGGTGTAAACAGGGAGATGCGCTGCCGACATGATCATAATCATAATGGATGGATGGGGACGAGCGAACGGAGTAACGAGCACTCGTTCCCATACTGTGTGACAGGAGCAAACGAGCGCCGATCAACGAGCTGTCTCATTGATCGGTGCTTGCTGCACCGGCCAAAATTGTCCGGAGTAATAGGGCCTGAATACACAGACCAGTCCAACCTTATATCCCCATAAGACTTTCCTACATGCAGATGGAGTTGTTTTTTCAGCTGATGTTTTGTAACTTTTAGCTTTGCTTTAGTATGAATGAGTTTTGCATTATTAGATGACCAGATGATACGCGAGGTTCCGCTATTGTCAGAAACACAGGTCTCATTTTTAGATCGTTGTTATTATTTTACAGGAGATTACAGGCGTGCAGTGTTTATGTAAGATGGAGGGTCCGGATAAGAGGGTCACATTTACAGGAACCTGATAAAAGCTGCCGTTCACACTGAAAGTTTATCTTATTGTTCTCAGTTAGGACTTGAATAGTGACCTGGAAGGAAGACGTTTGCTTAGAGGAGGCCGATTCCTTTCACAGGGCAGCCCCGCTGTCCGCCTGAAGTAACAATGTATGTGAAACGACAAAGGACATCCCTGTGATTACATCTTCTGGACCACGGCAGAGGAAAAGACCCTGCAGAAAAAGTATTTAACTGGAGTGAAAGGTTAATGATTCACTAAAACCCCCTGACCCACAGCAGAAATTTCTGACGTTTTATGAGGAACAGAATTTTTTTTTAACTTGTCCTTCATTAACCCCATTGTTTACACTGCACACATACCGTACTTAAAGGGCAATACCACCGTAAAAAGAAACCACCAGTATAGGTAAATCGTGAGTATCCAATTTATATTTTACCCTTAGTCTGTATTACAGCTATTACCCAGCTTTCCCAGGCTACTGAATGGAAAATCAGCCTTATCATGGAGCACTAACCACTTCTATATTAATGCATAACTAGGCAGATTTTCCATTTTGCACGCTAGGAAAACTAAGTGATATAACTTATGAGAGATATAATGGAGGCCTTATTGATGGTCATACAACTTTAAAAAAACCAGATATAACTATGAAGTGGCAGAATATTTTCAACTTTACAGAAGAAGTATCATTTTAATTGATGATTTTAGGTGAAAATGTTTTTTGAATTATGTGAAATGGTTTGTCACTTTAAATCATATATTAGGAAATTGCATAAATAGCAATCCCATAAAATAATGTTATTATAAATTTGCTCTATTATCTATAAGGGCATGCCCCCACGTGGCGGATTTCCTCCGCAACTGTCCGCATCAATGCCGCACAGAATCTGCGTTGCGGATTACGGCTGCGGATCTGCCCAAAATGTGCAGTAAATTGATGCGGACTAGCTGCTGCGGACTGCGGTAAAAGTACTTCCCTTCTCCCTATCAGTGCAGGATAGAGAGAAGGGACAGCACTTTCCCTTGTGAAAGTCAAAGAAATTCATACTTACCGGCCGTTGTCTTGGTGACGCGTCCCTCCTTCGGCATCCAGCCCGACCACCCTGGATGACGCGGCAGTCCATGTGACCGCTGCAGCCTGTTATTGGCCTGTGATTGGCTGCAGCCGTCACTTAGACTGAAACGTCATCCTGGGAGGCCGGACTGGAGACAGAAGCAGGGAGTTCTCGGTAAGTATGAACTTAATTTTTTTTTACAGGTAGCTGTATATTGGGATCGGTAGTCACTGTCCCGGGTGCAGAAACAGTTACTGCCGATCGCTTAACTCTTTCAGCACCCTGGACAGTGACTATTTACTGACGTCTCCTAGCAACGCTCCCGTCATTACGGGAGCCCCATTGACTTCCTCAGTCTGGCTGTAGACCTAGAAATACATAGGTCCAGCCAGAATGAAGAAATGTCAAGTTAAAAAAGCAAAACGCATCCGCAGCACACATAACATGTGCATGACAGCTGCGGACTTCATTGCGGAATTTAGAATCTCCATTGAAGTCAATGGAGAAATTCCGCCATGAGTCCGCAACCAGTCCGCCACTGCTCCGCAACAGACAGAGCATGCTGCGGACACCAAATTCCGCTCCGCAGCCTATGCTCCGCAGCGGAATTTTACGCATCGTCTAAACGAACACTGCTAAATTAAAGTGGAAGTCAATGGAGAAACGGCTCCGCTGCGGATTAAGTGAAATTCCGCCACGTGTGAACCCAGCCTAAGAGTGACCCCCATAATAATACTCTATAAGGAAATGCAAATCCCCTGTTTTTGCCCTTTAGATTTATGACCAGGTGCCTGCTGTTTTATTACGGAGTCTAGAGTCCATTCACAGAATGTAGGCTGCTGGAAGTGGCGGTCTGCTGAAACGTCTGCAGTCATTGAGTATTTGAAATTCCCAGATGTTATCTCCAAAGGCTGAAGAGGCAAATTGTATTTAAGGTCTATTATGTACAGATGTAGCAGAACTGAATTTGTTATTTCATATTTATATATTTTGTGCATAAAGCAACTTTTAGGCTAGGGTCACACATGTCATTTTTTGGCTCCACAGGAGCGGATACAAAAGAAAGAAGTCCTATAAGTCTTTTCTTTACACCTTTTCTTCCTTTAGGAGCCAAAAACAGCACCAAAACCGGAATCAAAACTGTGTGTTAGATCTTGGCCTAAGGGTGTATTCACATGGGCAGGTTTTGATCAGGGTTTTTTTATACAGTTTTTGAAGCCAAAATTAGGTGTGGATCATAAAGGGATAGAAAGTATAAGGCCTGATTCCCATGACAGGGATAATCGGCCGGGTGACGGCCGTTTTATTAATGGCCATCACACGGCTGCATTAAAATCAATGCATCTCTATGGGGCTATTCACATGGGCGTGTTTATTTTTTTAACGGACCGAGTGAACTGTCCGGGATAAAATAGGACATGTCCTATTTTTGCTACTTTTTCAGGATCCCTCAATAGACTCAAGCCTATGAGGGATTCATGAAAACGGGACCTGCACGGGTGCAAATCGGCCGTTAAAAACTTCCATCTTACATGACCGATTTGACATCCGGTTGTGTGAATAAAACCTAAAAGGACAGATAATACTTATCCCTTTATTTTAATCTACTCCTGGTTTTGGCTTAAAAAATGCATCAAAAACCTGATCAAAGCCTGCACATGTGAATACACCCTTGAGAAGATTTTCGCTAGGTTGTATTTACATTGTATATAGTGCTACATTGTATATAGTGCTACAAAGACCTGCCCGGGATCCAGTGATCCAAGAATAAACTGATTTGGTGATAAACTGGAATCCTCGGATACATCTTCTCTAACCACAAGTGATCAGATGATATTACCAGGGATGCTGAGCGTGGCTGCTTATTTGCAAGGGAATGGAGTATATTGCTCAACACCCATACAAATTAATGGGCAACCGTGTAATACATAATCATGCCAAGTCCAATAAAGTGTAAGACTTTGTCGGCCGCATAACTCTGCTCTGCCCCTAGAATATGGTCCCACGTAGACGAGCCCCTTTGTGACAGTAGGATATATGGATAGGGCTTGTCCTGATGGAATAACCCCTCCAGTGCACTGTATGTGGCACCAAGTTTGCTCAGGAGTCTGTAGACACAATGCCCTTTGCTAAGATTCAGAGGCAAGACCAGATCAATATCCAAACATTTATCAGAGACGGTGCAGTACAACTAAGTATTCCCCGAACAATACTCTCAGCCAGCCAGCGCATCCACTATAATCCTAACCCTGACCGAGACAACCCATAGGCATAGGCCTACTGTGCCTAATGCAAAATCCAGCCCTGACTGTATGGATAGAAAATCATATAGTAGAATAACTAAAATTCACTTTAAAGTAGCTGCAATTGTTGAAATAATTTTTTTCTAGTAGAGTGACCTTTTAAATACGGTGCTCCCCCTGCTTTGTGAAGAACGATAATGTGTCGTCCAGTGTCATGTGACCACGCCAGAAAATTGTCACCATTGCTGACTTGTTGCGACACATCATGGGGATTCTGGTGCTAAATGTAAAAGGTACGCATATTAGAACTTTTTTATTTTTTATATTATTCTTTCTTTTTAATATTTTCACCCACCTCAAGGTATTTTTTATGGGCTCCTTTAAGATAATGCAATAGGTTTATCTGCAGTTCAATCGAAAAACACAGATCACAGATATCAAGAACAAACTCAGCTCTGCTACATCTGTATCTAATGTAAGTCTTATGCAAATACCGCCAAAATTTCCAGTGACAGCTTCATAGTTCATCATCCAAAAGCATTATTTCATGCCTAAAAATGTGAATATTCATATGGAGATCCCATGTGGCCTGTGTGGATTGGAGCATGTTCTAATAAATCCCTTTCACTGTATATAGATGCCGATCCGCATATTATACATGGGAGGGATATCATAAACCCCTGATGTTTTATGGGAACGAGTAAGATTGTGTCCAGTATCATATAAAGAAAATTCTGTTTAATTCTATTTATTTATTTTACTGCCTCAATAAAAACATTATTAAAAAATAATCCATAAAACTAAACAATATCTAATAACAATTCTTAAGCAGTGCGGTTTACACTGTTCTGTTTATAGCCTTAAATATATTTTTTAAACCTCCACCCATCCCAAAAAAATATTAAAAAGCATAAAGTTGACATTTTCTGGCACATTTCTCCATAGCACATGAGTAAATCTCTCGGCAAACGTCTGGGGATATCAACGAAATGTTGCAAACGCCAAAGCAGAAATCTAGCAACACTTTCTGGCTTAGGCCGATTCCAAACAAGAGGACAACGTGTGTCGAAAACCCGACCCCAAGGCATTAATTCGATATTAAAGCCCGAGACGCTGGGAGAGAAGAATGTGTCGGCTGAGATACCAAATGGGGCAGAACATTGTATCCAGTTCAGGAAAAGGAAGAAAATAGCAATAATCGAACAAAGATATATGTCACCGGGAAGGATCAGTCTAATCCGTTGCACATGTGTAAAACCCCTGAAGAGTTTTTCTGAGTGTGCGCTGAGTCCTGCGAATATTGGTGAACAGAACCACACACCAAAGTCATCTATTGATGAAAAACATGTTTAACTTGGCAAGAATTGATGTTTCTTGTACATGAAAGTCGTGTAAAAATCAAAACAGTCAAATGTTGCAATAGATTTGAACAGATATGAGTGAAACTTGGCACTGGTTTTCTGCCAGATGTAGCAGAGTTGAATTTGTTGTTTAAAGGGGTTCCTCGCTTTGGACATCGTCTTTTCAATTGCTATGCCCCCTAATGACTGGCTGATCAGATGTGGTCTTACTGCTGAGGGTGCAGTTGTTTTTGGAAGGGGAGCACAGTGCAGAATTCATTGCTACCGGCAGTACAGGATTTACATATCAGGTGACTGTAGGCCCACCTGGGCTGCCCTGTGAGTAAAAATGCATGTAGCACTATTCTTACCTACAAAATAATGGACACCACGCCTATTTTCAGGCGTAAACGAGGCTCAATATGTCGGCAAACATCTGCCCATTCATTTCAATGGGTTTGCTGATGTTCTGTGCCGACGACCTGTAATTTTACGCGTCGCTGTCAAAAGACGGCGCGTAAAATAACAGCGTCGTCAAAGAAGAGCAGGACACTTCTTGGGACGTAATTTGAGCCGTTTTTCATTGACTTCAATGAAGAACAGCTCCAAATTCCGGCCGTAATTGACGCCTCGCAAAACGCGAGTACGAGCAATTACGTCTGAAATGCAGGAGCTGTTTTCTCTGGAAAACAGCTCCGTAATTTCAGCCGTAATTGTCGTTATCGTGTGCACATACCCTAACGCTGCAATACCAGATACAGCCCATTGACAGGAGATGGGAGTAGCCTGTAATTACAGCAGGGAATACAATAGCGGAATGCAGGCTGCCATTGTGCATGGATTACAGCCTACAGCAGTGGTCTTCAACCTGTGGCTCTCCAGCTGTTGCAAAACTCCAACCCTAGAATATCCTGACAGCCTGCAGGCAGTTGTAGTTTTGAAACAGCAGGAGAACCACAATTTGGAGACCACAGGATCACAGTCTGTTATAATAAAGCCTATGCATGTTTAAGATAAAGGTAAAAATGCTTCTTCTGACTGCAGGTTATTATTGGATTGCTCCCACAGCTAAAGAAATTGTATTAGGCTGGGTTCACACGTGGCGGAATTTCACTTGAATTCCGCTGCGGACACTCCGCAGCGTTAATCCGCAGCGGAGCCGTTTCTCCATTGACTTCCACTTCTATTTAGAAGTGTTCGTTTAGACGATGCGTAAAATTCCGCTGCGGAGCATAGGCTGCGGAGCGGAATTTGGTGTCCGCAGCATGCTCTGTCTGTTGCGGAGCAGTGGTGGACTGGTTGCGGACTCATGGCGGAATTTATCCATTGACTTCAATGGAGATTCTAAGTTCCGCAATGAAGTCCGCAGCTGTCATGCACATGTTATGTGTGCTGCGGATGCGTCTTGCTTTTTTGCCATGACATTTCTTCATTCTGGCTGGACCTATGTATTTCTAGGTCTACAGCCAGACTGAGGAAGTCAATGGGGCTCCCGTAATTACGGGAGCGTTGCTAGGCGACGTCAGTAAATAGTCACTGTCCAGGGTGCTGAAAGAGTTAAGCGATCGGCAGTAACTGTTTCTGCCCCCTGGACAGTGACTACTGATCACAATATAGAGCAACCTGTCAAAAAAATAGAAGTTCATACTTACCGAGAACTCCCTGCTTCTGTCTCCAGTCCGGCTTCCCAGGATGACGTTTCTGTCTAAGTGACGGCTGCAGCCAATCACAGGCTGCAGCGGTCACATGGACTGCCGCGTCATCCAGGGAGGTCGGGCTGGATGCCGAAAGAGGGACGCGTCACCAAGACAACGGCCGGTAAGTATGAAAATCGTTTACTTTCACTAGGGAAAGTGCTGTCCCTTCTCTCTATCCTGCACTGATAGAGAGAAGGGAAGCACTTTTTCCGCAGTCCGCAGCAGCTAGTCCGCATCAATTTACTGCACATTTTGGGCAGATCCACAGCCGTAATCCGCAACCCGGATTAGGTGCGGCATTGATGTGGACAGTTGCGGAGGAAATCCGCCACGTGGGGGCATGCCCTTAATAGCATTACACCAAGAAATTGCTATTCAAGCCATTCCTATTGTGTATAACCATATGTTCTTACTTAGTAATAGGCCTTACTATAACTTACGGATGTAGCCATCTTTATCTTGACTCTGATAACTTGCTGCAGCGTGATATCACACAACAAAAGCCATTGAAAAGTCAAGTTAACGTTTCTTACCACTGTGTATTTAATGCATTGAGTTAAGATAAAGGTGGCTACCTCTGTATCTTTGGCCTTAAGGCCTCGTGCAGACTTCCATCACCGCTTTCACGGCCGTTTTTCACGGATCCGTGTGTCCGTGATTGGATCAGTGTACTTCCCGTGTGTACTCCGTGTACACTTCCGTGTTTCATTTTCCGAGAGGAAACTCTTCGCATTCACACTATGTACACAATATTGTGAGCGCCGCACATGGTATTCACTGTCCAGCGGTAGTCAGTGTCCAGGGTGCTGAAGGAGTTACTGACGATCAGTGCAGCCCTTTAACTCTTTCAGCACCCTGGACAGAGACTACCGCTGGACAGTGAATACCATGTGCGGCGCTCACAATATAGATTATTAATGTTTCACTAAAAAAAAAAAACGCAACAAAAAAAAAGTTACTACTTACCCAGAACTCCTTGCTTCCCTGCTTCTTCCTCAAGTCTGGCCTCCTGAGATGACGTTTCAGACCATGTGACCACTGCAGCCAATCACAGGCTGCAGCGGTCACATGGACTGCCGTGTCATCCAGGGAGGTCAGACTGAATGTCAGAAGAGGGACGTGTCACCAAGACAATGGCCGGGGTACGTATGAACTTATTTTTCTTTCTATGGCTGCGTTCCAGCACTGATCAGCAGCCTCTTCTCTCTATCAGTGCTGACAGAAAGAAGGGGCTGCCAATTAGTGCAGTGCAATATCGGTCTCTGTGTGTACCTCTGCCCGCCCAGCTGTTACTAGGCAACGGCTCTGTCACACACGGACGGTACGCGGATGCCTTCCGTGTGCCTTCAGTTTTTTTGGCGGACCCATTGACTTGCATGGGCCCCACGGTCACAGAATTTTGGACCACAGTAGGATATGCTCTACTTTTGTCGGAACGGAGCAACGGGACTGTCAAAAAAACTGAAGTGTGCATGAATGGGTCAGGGTGCTAGCCGTCAAAAAAACGGCTAGCACCCTGAAAGAAAAAAACTGAAATGGGCATGGGGCCTAAGGCCTAGTTCACAAAAAGTTTTTTGACAAGAAGAAAATATTCTGAAGGAATTTTGAGGCAGATTTAGAATTTCCAGCATTTTCTGAGGCATTTTTTCTGCGTTTTTTGCACTTCAAACTTAGCGCCCAAAAACGCTGTATGAACAGACCCTAAAGGGAATTTTTATCTTTTAACACTATGGGGCAGATTTACTAATGATGTCTAAGTTCTAGGCAGTGTAAACTTAGACAAGGTAGACACAAAATTAGCCAAATTTATCAAGGTATGATAAATTTGTCGCATCTAGCTAGACATGCTAGAAACGTTTTTCTTCCATATACCATCTATTAGTTGGCACCGTTTATGCCAGTTTTTTGTGCCAAAATATTGTCACACAGTGTCACTTTTTATGCCACAACTCTTTCTGATAGATGGCTGGCACCCCCTTCCACTAATCCACGCCCCCTTGTCAAACATGTTGAAAAAAGTGCCTAACCGTTCAAAAATGTGGCGCACAGCATGTGCGTCAAAATTTTGCCTCAATTTGAATAGTAAATCTGGCCCAATTTATGAACAGTATGCAGTAAGCTCCCCCTAGTGGTGTCTGAAGGTATCCAAAATGTTATTATTTAAATCTTTCTCTATGTAGGGGATTTTAACTCTGTATCATAAAAATGAAACTCTGACTGCTATAAATATATAATCAAAAAAAATAAAAAAAAATAAACAAAATTAAACTTTTTAGGAAAAACAAATTGTGTTTAAGGGTGGATATTCACTTTAAAGGGGTTAAAAATATTGTCTGATGGGTAATAAATTGAAGAATGGATCTATTCAAGCCCATAAAACTATGAAATGTATAACAATTCCCAGTAATATTGTTTTCTTAAATAAAAAAGGCCTTCTGAACCTTAAGCAGGGCGCAAACCAGTGAACAAACTTTGATTGTGTCCATAGATTCTTGCTCTTCCTCGATATATAAAATATAAAATAACTATGTAACTTTGTTACCAATTCCAAAGAGACTCGTCCTCCTGGTTTGATAGTCATTGAAACCGAGGGAGATGAAAGATACAATGTATTAGTCCTATTGAATGGACGCAAGGTCCTGAAACCATTCAATTTGAAAGTCTCACTTCTTCTACAAAAGAGGAGAGTCGCTGATGTGCTGCGTGGACCAGCAACTGAAAATAATGGGATGGATTGCACAATAACAGTTTTTTATTTTCTATTCTAAAGTCTATACAATCTTTTCAGGCCAGAAAACAAATCTCTCCAGAAATGTATCACAATGTTCACAGAATCTCAACATAGCAGAAAATGAAAGACCTACAAAAAACATAAATTCTGACGGTCAATATCTAATGTTGTGTTTCGGATTATATATAGTAGGAAGCTTAACCTGTGACTGACACACAAAATCTGTAAAGTATAATGTGTCTCTACCTTTCAACAAATTTTTATAGTTCATATACTGCATATTATTAAATATATTCTACGTAAAACCTTGAGTAACTTGGTAAATACAATGCAAGCAACAGCCCTTATTATACTCCAAGGTTGCATTCACAATTCTGAAGGCTTCAGAGCTTAAATCTTCCAGCATTCCTTTCTGGCTCAATGTCCGCACAGAGCAGCAGGGGCAGACATACAATTTGTGCAGTTGTACAGGGTTCTTCCACTGCACCAGTAGAAAAAAATATATATTAGTGCTTCCTGCTGTCTAATAGATCATATAAAAGGGACTACACTTAGTCCTATCCATGTCTCACAATTACTGGTGAGTTGACACATCAATGAAGGATTTTATAGAGAGCCGCGAATGAGGTGATCTATGGCTAGTACACTGTTATCAAATTAGCAGAGGGAAAACAAGGGGCCCATATACTGTTCTTTCACAGGGGCCCTAATTGGTAAGTTAGTAAGAAGTCTGGGAAAAATGGAAAAGACTTTGGCTGCAGGATCAGACTACACTTTGTTTGTAGTCTGTTACCATGGAGAAGTAAAAGTCTCCACAGGAGCTGCAGACAAAACACTATAGAATATTTTTAATTAAGACTATTTGGAAAGTTGCTTCATTTTTTATTTAAGATGCATAGGAACAACAATAATGAAAAAAATATTGCGGAGGTATTTCTTCCGTTTAATATATCAGTAAGGCACATCAGGTGATAATAGCTCAGAGGCGTAACTTGAAGCTCCTGTTACCTAATGCAAAATCTGTGACAGGTCCCCCGATCTGTTACGTGTACTAGTCTTATATAAGGCAGATAGGGTTAGGTTCCAGGGCTGTCCGTAATCTCTGGATACCCCATATTCACGCCCTTGCATAAGCTGCCCCCTCTTCTTTGTACTGTATATAACTCTTCGCATCCATAAGTCATGGATCAGAAAGGAAATATGTACAAGAGCTCTAAAGATCTGTACTCAAGCCTTTTCCATTGTCTGGATAATGTTCAGACTTAGTAGAATTTTCACTTAAAAGTACAAAAAAAGACCTAAAACCAAAGAAAAAAAGTAAATGTTTAGTTTTTGCATGCAGGCGAGTTCGTCTTACGTTGTCTTTTATTAATAAATGGTGCAGATTTTCATGCTAGCACAGCAAAGGCAAATCACATCATCGCCTGAAAGAGACATACCTATTATTTTTCAGTGATATATTGCTTTGCAGCTGTAGCCAAAACAATCTAATAAGCACTATTAGATAAAGAATTCTGAATATGAATGTATTGAATTTGTAGTGGGAGAAAATGAACATATTGCAGCATTTGTGTCAGATTGGGTTAAGCCTGTGCATCTCTTTCCTTGTAATAAATGCAGATCAAAAGACTTCTCATGTACAAAATAATAATACACATTTGGACTGCATGAAATAACACAACCACTTTGTAACGTTAGGAGAAAATCAGTCAGGTATGTGACTTTCTGAATATAAATTATTTTAGGAGGGCGAAGCGATCTTGCATACGGCTTTCCGCTGTATATTTATATTCATAAAAGGTTCAAACTGCCTGTAACAAAACCAGCCGTATATTTGCCGCAAAGAATTCAGGCATTTGCAATGTCACTTATGACAAGCCTTGAAAGACATGTAGCGTAGTGTAAAACCGGCCATGATCCACATAAATAAACTCGATTTACTGGAGAAACAAAAAAGAATTTCTGAAGGTTAAACTTCAAATTTTTCAAAAATGTGGAAATTATGGCAAGATAATTGTTTTTTATGACCATTTTATGACCTCATCATTTATCCTTTTTTTTTTTAAATAATTTATTATATTTTTTCTAAATTACATTATTGTAAAGATATCATCATACATAAAGGGCCCTATAGCTAAGCTCAAAATGTCCCCATCGCCCACCTTAGTCCTGCAACATAACCACTTTTTCCCAGAAACAATGCCACCATTAGAAATATCTGGGCCCCGTACAGCCAAATGATCAGGGCCCCTGACTCCATATTGTGTCCATAAATCTCTATCTTGTACATTATTGTGTATAGTGCACCATATATTTATTATGTCCAAAAGGGAACACTATACAATTTGCAGCATTTGAATTTACACTTGTGCAATATGAAGGGCAACATGTTGGGAACAAGATCTGCACATTATTGCCCATTGAAACAGCATAGCTCTCATGCAGCAACAAGTGGGAAACAGATGGGTGGCAGCTCACAGGGGAGTAATGGATGGTGAGGTTCAGCGCATTATATATCTGGGCCCCTGATAGTAGTACCACCTGTACTGCCCTGGGGACAGCCCCAACCAGAAAGGAGGGTTAAGGGTTTGTTCAAACCACTCATCTCCCCCCTTTGCAGATGGGAAGTCAGAACTGTTCCACCCCCTCTTCTTTGCTAATTTGTGGTGCTGTTGGAAAGGGGAATTTGTGCCAGCTGGGGACCCACTGGGCACGCACTAAGTTATGTATCTTCTATCATGTAGTTTACTAATTATAATTGACAAAATTAAAATGGCTCAGTACAGTAGGTGAAATAATAATGATAATAATAATATACTAGAGAAACTATACATTTTAGGTGGTTAATGTTAAAAGGTCATTTTTGTCTCTATGTGCTGTGTTTTTCCTCCTATGTCAGTCAGTTATGCTCCTGACCAAGGGCGTAACTAACATTCCTAGGGCCCCATAGCAAAGTCAGGGACGGGTCCCCTTAAAGTTGGGAGTAAACTGTGTAGTTTCGTATAAAACTGACATATATCTAAATCTTGTTTCCCCTCAAAAAGATCCAATGTTCCTGCAACGAAGTGGGCCCCTTTCGCCTCAAGGACCCATGCAAAAGTTATGTCCATGATCATTGCCTCTTCTTCCTCTTGTAGCTGAAAACAATTAAGTAACATCAGCCATTTTAGTAGCTGTAGATCTACCATTTTGTCACAGAGTCACCAAGCCTTTATAGTAATGCATAGGCACTGCTCTGTCTTACTTCCAGTATTTTACAACATTTAGATGAGATATTAAAGGGGTTTTCCAGGCATAAGAAATTGATGGCCTATCTTTAGGATAGGCCATCCGTATCTGATTGGGGCAAGTCTGACTTCTGCCACCCCAAGCGATCAGCAGTTTTGAAGGGGCCGTGGCGCTTGTACAAGTGCTGCTTCCCCTTTATTCCTTACCTACTCATACGATGAATTGCCGACTCACTTGCACCAGCAGTTCACAGTATTATAGCCTTCTCCCATTCAAGTAAATGGGAGAATGCTGTAATGCTGTGAACCGCCAGTACAAGTGTGTCGGTGATTCACAGTACGAGCAGTGACGGTAATTAAGGGGACGAAGCACTCGCATGAACGCTGTGGCCCATTCAAAACAGGTGATCGGTGGGGGTGCCGGAAGTCGGAACCCCGTGCGATCAGATATTGATGGCCTATCCTATGGATAGGCCATCAATTATTATGACTTGAAAACCCCTTTAATATCTCATCTAAATATTGTAAAATACTGGAAGTAAGACAAAGCAGGGCCTATGCATTGCTATGAAGGCTGGGTGACTAAATTTTAAAAAAATTGAATAAAACCGTAGCGTACTAAAAAATTCAAAATAATAAAAAAGTATTGAAAACCAAACAAAACATTTTATTTTCGAGCAGTGGTTTTGACATTACCTGGAGGAGCCTCATCTGAAGCACGCATAAGGCAAAAACTAAGACAGTATAATCGAGGACTCAGCATTTGATTCCTGTCAGAAATTCCCCTCAAATGATAAATGATTGTATAATACAGAATCTACGGCTAGTTCAGAATTATATTAGCCATCAGTGCTCAAAACTCATTTGAAACTTAATTGGGCTGCTAAGGCAGTATCCCCCTGTTAGCAGAACAGCAGGTTTATAAAAATCATCTCCTATGATTGTTAAATGCTTTCCTAATGAAGCTGATGATCACAACGGTTTTTTTGCAATAAAAGCTTTTGTCAAGATGTCACGGGCAAAAATAACTCTGATAATGTCGTCCGCGGTAGGCACGTACTCCTGTGATTCGAGTTTATCTATGTGGCAAGGAATTCAACAGATCAGTCTGCCTATGAGAGATAATCTCCATAAAAAAGAGGGAGCAAACGCTATATATTAAATGGGATTATCAACTAGAACATAATCATGTCACTGTGTAATTATATGGGATGCCATACGTGCATCTGAACAATCATACAAGGAAATAATTGAGGACCATAAAACTTAATTCAGAAAAATCAATAAAATATAAAAGCAATCAGATAAGACCTCTTAAGAAATCGATCAAGGCTTGTACAAAGTCATAATGTGTGTTCCTAAGAGAAAAGACGCTAAATGAAGCAGACAAAGTTACATAATATGCTACAAGTAGGCTTCTAGAGGTGCTTGTATACTGAAGAGGGAAGAACGAAAGACAACGCAATTACTTCTTCTAAGATATTTCAAATCACACGGGTGGTGACTAGATAGGAACGTGTGTGTTTAACCGTGGCGTAGCTAGGAACGCAGACCAATTAGTTCTTTTTGATCATTTATCTATATTTGTGTCTCTCCAAGCCTCTCTTGGGTGTAAGACAAAAAGAGCTATCGCACTGGGTTCACGGAAACTCCATATACAGGATGTGTAGACTGAAAGGATCAGAAATTTGAATTCTGATGCAGGATAAATGTCCATCACTAGGTCTTTAAAGAACATCAGAGGCATTTTTAAGCTATCAGGCTCAATATTATGTGGTAAAATATGTTGTGTGTGTATATATATATATATATATATATATATATATATATACACAGGTATATATACATATGTAAAAATGAATTTCTGTTGTCTGTTCTTTATGCACGGCCAAACGACTGGACCAATCTGCACCAAATTTGGCACATAAGTGAAACACGCTCTCCCGAAGGTTTTAGGTTTCAGCTCTCTAGGACCTACCATTCTTGACATATTCACAAAAGCAAATATGGCACCACTGGATTCCACATCAAGGACCTTCCTCCATATCACATGACCTGTATTAGCCAATGGAAGCTCGCAGGTCCTTCATTCTTAGCCTCACTCACAGTTTTAGACCAGGTTTCCATAACAACCAAGCCATTTTTCTTTACTCGACATGTTACTCGCTGTAATTGAACTGAAACTATACTGGATTTCAGCATTCTCATAAATTGAAACCCTTTCATACCAGTTATGCCTCCAAAAAGGAACCTGCACTTAGCCGAAAGACTCCTGTGGCAAAGCGCATGGCTACTGCCCGAGCTGCTGAAATCTCTCAACAGAACCAAGCCCGTGGATTTTCAGCATTCTTGTAAATTTAACCACTTTCAGACCAGTCATGCCTCCAAAAACGAGCCCTGCACTTGGACTTAATTAGATTTGTCGGCTTCATATCAGTAGGAAATTAAGTTAACCACACACACAAACAACAAACAAATAGACCAGTGTGAAGCCGGGGAACTCTGCTATTCTATATTATAAAAGTAAATTTCTGTCTGTCTATAGGCATCCAAATTTGGCACATAGGTATATTGGGTGTCCGGGAAGGTTTTTGTAAATGTCCCAACCTTGCCGTTGTTCTCTGTTATCAGCCATTATAGCAAATGTCTGTTTGTCATCCTCTACAGGCATCCAAACACCTGAACTATTTGACTCCAAAGTGGCACATAGGTACATCGGGTGTTCAGGAAGGTTTTCATAAAGGTCCCGACTTTGCTTTTGTTCTCTGTTATCAGCCATTATGATATGATCACGATCCAATACTATAAAAGCGAATACAGATATTCGCTTTTGTAGTAAATATGTTTTTATCTGTCAGCAGCAGGTAGTGCAAGATAATCCTAGATAGGAAGGTACAGGGGAGTGGTTACCCATAGCAACCAATCAGATTACTGATGGCCAGGAGGAAAGCTGCATAACTAGCTGCAGAGACTCCTCTTGCCCAACTGCAAGCTGATCAAATGCATCATACTGCTGCTCGAGCTGCTGAAACTCCTCAGCAAACTCAGGCTTTCTCAGCAACAGATCAGACAGGTGGCTCTCAGAAGCGCAGAGACTCCTGCCCGAACCCAGGCCTGAAAGCAAGCTGATAGAGTGCATCATGTTCAGCATGCTAATGAGTGGGCTTTCATGCATGATGCTGTTTTCAATTATGATCCAACCATGGTCTATGGCCAACCAGTAATAAAAGTGCCAATGTGGTTAATCAACAGGCTCTGTCACAGTCTTATGACTCCATTTCTCACCAGTTTAGCTGTTAGGTATTTAGGAAGTTAAAATTGAAATAAACAGTGTGTAACTGCCGGGGTTTATAGGGCTACTAGCGATTTCCCCATAAACCAAATAAATACGAGGGCATGGATTAACCTCCTGGGCACCCTTGGAACAAATCCAATGAACACACAAACAGACAGACCGCCACATTATACCCAGGCAGCGCCGGGTAATTTTTCTAGTGTATATATATATATAAATACATTTCTTTTGTCTGCTCTTTATGCACGGTCAAACGACTGGACCAATCTGCACCAAATTTGGCACATAAGTAAATCAGGTGCTTTTCGAAGGTTTTACACCGGGTTTCAGCTCTCTAGGGCCTACTTTTCTTGACATATTCACCAAAAAAATGCAATACAAAAATAAATATGGCACCACTGGCTTCCACATCAAGAAGTTTGCAGGTAATTCATTCTTAGCCTCACTGACACAGTTTTACACCAGGTTCCCATAACAACCCAGTCATTTTTGTTTTACACTGGTTTCCATAACAATCCAGCCATATTTCTTAGTACCTATACTACACTGTACCTATACTGGATTTTAGCATTTTCATAAATTGAACCCTTTTCAGACCCGTCATGCCTCCAAAAAGGAACTCTGCACTGGGACTTTATTGGATATGTTGGCTTCATATCAGTAGGAAACAAAGTTTTTAACCACACACACAAACAACAAACAAATAGACCCGTGCAAAGCCAGGTAACTCTGCCAGTCTATATATATATATATATATATATATATATATATATATATATATATATATATATATATATATATATATATATATACATATATATATATTTATTTGTATTTACTACTTCAACATTGCTTATATATTGACAATATTTTCTACTTCCCTGTTGAGTGATTGCCACCATTTGCATCTGTACCTGTTCCCATTGTGGCTAACAATCAATTTCTCTAATATCAGAGACTCACATTAGGGACAATTTCATAGGAAGCCAATTAACCTATCGGTATGTTTTTGGGGGATGGGAGGAAACCGGAGAACCCGAAAGGAAATGCACGCAAACACGGCGAGAACATACAAACTCCTTGCAGATGTTGTCCTTGGTCAGATTCAAACCCAGGACCCTAAATCTGCGAGGGAACAGTGCTCACTTCTGAGTCACCATGATATTTTGTATTCTTTATGGATGATGTTGCCAACGGGACAGGGGTGGTGGAAGGAGTGACCATGAGAAAGAATAATAATAGCTATAGACCCAGTTCACATCTACGTTGGAGGCTTCTTTAGGGGCCTCTGTCACAGATCCGGCCGAAAATACCGGAAACAATAGTGCAGCATGCTGCGCGATTGTGTTCGTTAAAACCACAAACACCATGACGGAAACCCAAAGGAACCCATGAAAGTCAATGAGTTCCTTTAGGCGCCGATGGTGTCCATTACACAACGGAAGCGTCTCTACAGGGTATTTTCGTTGCTGAAATTCTATATGAATATATAGAATAATTGTTCCAAAAAATCGGTAATGCTCACTTATATAAATTCAGGAATTTAAAGTGTATGGCCAACATTTAACACCAAGTAATTTTTAAATCCACATCTCTATGATTTTTTATTTCATAATATATGTTTTACTGTAACAGAGAGCCAAATCACCTGCTTTAATTCATATAACCAGAGTTATATAACAAAATTAGACTTATTAATTACTACCTTCAATGGGAGCTATATAAATAAATATTGTATACAGTAAACTCCCCCTAGAGGTGGCGACTGGCAGACACAATTTTATCATTTGGCAATAAAGAGAATTTGGATTCTAAACTCTTAACAAACAAACAGAGCTCCAACCCTTATAAAGATATGTTTTGAAATTAATCATCAGATATGTCTGGATCGGTCAAGGAGGTTGATGAGTTTAGGAAAAAGGACTTGCTTTTTTTAAAATTATTGTTTTGAATTGTTTTCATTTTAATTATTAACCAAATTCAAGCATGTGGTCCCAAATTTAGCAATAAATATCTTTAAAAACACTTTATGAAGTTCATGATTGGATTGGAGAATAAAGGTAGAAAGAGGAACTTAAAAAGATAAAGAATTTTCAATGATAAAACACCTTAGTAGAGACGAAAGAAAACTCAAAAACGTGGATAATTCTAACGTCAGGGAGATGTATTCTTAAGAGAGGTAAGGTAATATTAATGTATATGTCGCACCTTCACTGGATGTTCTCCCAGAAGAAGCGCTAATGCTCAGCTCTGTTTGCAATCCTGTGGAGTTTACATTATAGAAAAGGAAGGTGAAAACCACAATGGGATCTACAAAACTTGCTTTGCCCATGGTAAAAAAAATCCCAAGGCTTCAGTGAATTAAATAAACTCTCACTTCATGATAAACAGTTGTATTGACAGCACGGCATGTACGGAAATAGCATTGAAACAATCCAAAAACATCTAATAATTTTTTTTATTCAATTAACTTTCTGTGATTTCAAACTTTATTTAGTGGAAATGGCGCATGCAGCAGATTGATGGACAGTACGGGTAAGCACTGTTATTCAGCTTTCTCGGTGCAGAATACTGACTATCAACATTTACTTTTTGCAAAACTATTAAGGATATAAATGTGTCTAGTTGGTAAACAACCCCTAACAAATTAGGAAAGGTATGAAAACTTTAGTTGTGCCAGTTAGCCACCATACTGGTGCTTTGTACATTTGTGGTATCTGTATACTTATGCATGAGTGTGTGTGTGTGTGTGTGTGTGTGTGTGTGTGTGTGTGTGTGTGTGTGTGTGTGTGTGTGTGTGTGTGTGTTGTTTATATGTGTATGTATATTTATGTATATGTGTATATGTATCTATATGTATATGCATCTGCAGAAAATGTTGTGCTACAAAAGTAAGATTATTATTATGTATATATCTGTGTATGTGTGGTATGTATGTGTTTATTTATTTGTGTGTATATGTGTGTATGTATGTGTGGGTATGTATCTGTCTATGTGTGTGTGTTTGTATGTATCTGCATATATCTGTGTTTATTTATTTATACTGTTTGTGGCTGTGTACGTATCTGCGGATATCTGTGTGTGTGTGTGTGTGTGTGTGTGTGTGTGTGTGTGTGTGTGTGTGTGTGTGTTTGTGTAAATGTGTGTGTGTCTGTATTTGTTTTGTGAATGTTAACTTGTGTGTATTTATTTATTTATATTAGTATGTGTGTTTATGTATCTGCGTATTTGTATATTGGCAGAATACATTGACACTAGGATAGGATTATTCTTAATGTGTGTATTTGTTTATATGAGTATGTGTATCTGTGTATATCTGTATATGTGTCTATGTATATATTTATTTGTATATCTGCAGAATATGTTGGCACATATATATACAGAATTATTACTATTATTATTATTAGTATGTGTCACAATCTGAGGGTATGTGGGCTCACTGGGCCATTCCACTGTAGCGGAGAGGCAGCTGACCAACTCACACTTTATGCAAAGTCTATGCAAGAATTGAAGCACAAGGGTATCTGGGATAGTCCAGACGGCGGCAAAGGGCTCTGGCACAGATGGGGCTAGATGTGGCGGGTTGCTCCATATGTGATGGATGGCATCAGAAGGAGCAGATGACACCAGGCGTGGTGTATTCCAGCAGGCGTGACAGGTTGCGCCAGACGTGGCGGATGGTATCCGGGATGGCAAATGACACCAGATGTGGTGTATTCCAGCAGACGAGGCAAGGCACGACTCCGATACTAAACAGGCTCAGGAACTAAACACAGCACGGGATACAGGAGATAGGACACAGGGCACGGGAACACTGGGAGCAGGAAAACACTAAGGGACCATTTGCAATACAAACATGGGAAAACTACAACAACGCTCAGGCAAGGAGTGGAAGGGCGGATGAACAGGGGTTAATTAGGGAACTTTAACATGTGTGCACGCTGGCCATTTAATGCCGGGACCGAGTGCGCGCACACCTTAACACTCAGAGCATAGACAGACGGCCGCGAGTGCTGGTGTCTCCTAGGAGGGAGACTCTGGCAGGTTGCCAATGGTCTGTGGTCGCGGCCGTCGCAAGGTAAGAAACGGCAGCGGTCCGCGACCACAGCCATCACATTATGCATGTGTATGTATGTAACTACATCCAATAATAAACGCAAGAGCCGGTAGTCCAAATGACAAAAAAACTTCTTTGGGTTATTGACTTCACAGTTAAAGCACCCAAAACATAAAAACTACTTGCTTTAGTTTAGAAAATGTTCTCAATCATACAGCTTTGTGCCTATGTTAGTGTATGTATGTATGTATGTATGTATGTATGTATGTATGTATGTATGTATGTATGTATGTATGCATGCACAAAAATGACAAGTAGGGAAGAGGGGGGGAGGGAATCCTCCAGCTCACCATGAGTTGCGTCCGAGAACAGACAGCGCCCGGATTCCCGCACGGCCAGCGGCGAACAACAGGGAAAAAATAGAGCCAAGATCCAGCGCTGAGTGTGAGTAAAAAGGAACTCCTGTTCCAATTTTATTGATGTAACAAAAATAAAATAAACTATATAGGAATAGTTATGTAGTTTAGCAGAGTACAAAGATGAGAGATAGGTAAAGGATAAGAATGAACCCCGTTTAGTAGTGCCTACGCGTTTCTGACACGTCTTGTGTCCTTATTCATGGCATGCACGCTGGAGCTTGGCTCTATTTTTTCCGTATGTATGTATGTATGTATGTATGTTTATGTATTTGTGTTGTATGTATCTCAGTTTGTGTACATGTAAGCATGTGTGTGTTGAGTTACACAATCTATCAGGAACTTTTACTAAGACTGTTGTACCACCGAGTAGTACGCCAGTATGATCCCTAACATGGCACATACAGTATCTATTGAGGTGCATCTATTGAGGTGCAGCTACTAAACCAATCAATTTTTTATCCTCTGGGACCATCATCTTAGGTCACCTGAGGTGGCTGAATGGTGATCTGCTGTTTCTGTAAACTCTGCTTGATTTCAATGGCTAGAGCCATGCACATGTAGGGCCACCTCTGCTCAGGTATGTGACCGCTGCCATCAAACTTGACTTGCTAAAAGGGGATCAGGGGCCCCCCATTATCCTTTTAATAGGTGTGGGTCACAGACGATGTTGAGGAAGATGGATGGCGGAACTCTATACACAATATGTGCCTCGTCTTTTTACTCTGCTTTGTACATTGAATATCTATCAACATTTGTCAGGTTGTGAAGAACTTTACTTTTAAACATTGACTTTTAAACTTCTCTTTTGGTTTAAATTGCAAAAGTTAGTCATAAATGGAGAATATTACTTGCCTGGGGTTTAACTATATACCTGATCAGGCAAATCCCATGATATTCACTGTGATCAGGACAAGTTCTCTTTTCTGAATAATATGTATATAATATATTCATAATATATTTTGATGTATAAAAAAAGTTGAAGAATAAGGAGTTTACCAGGTCTTAAAGTGAATGCCTATCCTTGAACACCAACTTCTTACTGTATCCTTAATATATTTTTAGAGCCGTCGGAGCTCCATTTTTCTGATACAGAGCTGCCAAAGCCCTGCATGGACAGAATTAAAAAAGTTAAATGATCAAATTCTGGCTGCCTATAAAGACAACTAGAGGGAATTTAGGAGCTTACTGCATAGGTTTATAATTTAACTCAACAATAAGAGTATACAGTAAGCTCCCTCTAGCGGCAGCTGCAGGCAGTGAGAACTGTAAAATTTAATTATTTTTCTATACAGTGTATTTGGAGTTTGAAAAAACTAAAGGGAGAAAAATAATACACAGCGCCACATGGTGCAAGATAAACCTGGTTGGTAGGATGAATAAAATGCAAGGAGAGGTGATTGCGCTCACCTATGGAGGTTGTACAAGTCAGGTACAACACTGATGTAAGCATGTAAGGTTAAAATCAGCTGCAGCTCTCCAATCCAGAAACCGGTAGCGTGAGCATGGTACTGCAACAGGAAATATTGTAAAAACAATAAAATGTTAGGATGTAAAGGAAAGCGCTGCTGGTAAGACATATATTGCAATGAGGAAATGTATTATTAATTTTAATGCATGGCAACGCGTTTCGACACAGGACATGTGTCTTCGTCAGGCCTGATCTGAAAAACCAGCACAGAATTTCGGACCTTAAAATAGTACATTGATAAAATGTAAACACTCACTTTAACCCCTTCTCAACATTTGAGGTACATGTACATCATAGTCAGGAGTGGGGGAGTATGGAGTTGGCTCTCCGGATGAGCCTGCTCCATACAGAATGGGTATCAGCTGTATAAGACAGCTGACATACTGCTCTAACAGCCAGGATCAGAGATAACACCGATCCCAGAAGTTTAACCGCTCAGATGTCTCGGTCAATTGGGACCGTAACATCTAAGCTCTTACCCCATCGGGGTGCAGTGTAGTATCTGCAATTACTGCAATGTATTGTGCAAAAGATCTAATGATCTAATGATCTAATGATCACATGTTCAACCTGTCCACCAGTGCGACTAGAAAAAATGTAAAAAAAATAAATACATAAAGTGTTAAGACTATAGAACAAAAATATTAAAAGTAAAAAAAAAAAAAACAGCCTTTTCCAATTAGTTCTCTACAGTAATGTAAGCAATTCAAAAAATAAACATTATTGCCATCACCGAGTCCGTGAAAGTTCAAACTATTACAATATAATATAGATGAAAGAAATGAAAATGCGGCACTCACCCGTTTGCAAATCTTTTTAACTTTATTGTGTCACCTTGGCGAGGATAAAAGCATTACAGGGAGGACAGCTAGTTGTAGGTTACAGCCTGTTTCGCGCTGGAGATTGCGCTTCTTCTGACCTAGTACGTCACTGCTGGAGGCGTTCTTTTAAACTACCAACAGCTGCAGCTTCCATAGTAACGCATGTAGCAACAGTGAACAGCTTCTGGAACACACCCCTTTATGTTAATTTCTTTTCACAAAGCAAGCATCACTTTTACCTTTCAAAGAAAAGGGCTCCATTCACACCTTATTCTGACCTGAAGGCCGCAAAGAAGCAAAACTTCCATCACTGACACATCAGACAACGATAGGTGAGTACGATTTTAAGAAAATATATACATATATATGTAGATTAATTAGAATGGAAACTTTTGATGAATTATTCGGGGGATGGAGCAAAGAACTGTATTCAGTTAAATACACTATAAATAAATAGTTTTATCCTTACATAGCCATTTTTTGTTTGTACACCATAATGGATATGATATAGGAAGCCGTTCATTGTTCCTTTACAGAAAGCATAGTTACACTGTTGTACACATAAGTGAGGATAAAAAGCAACACATACATCATATGTGTGGCAAATTAAAAACAAAAACTATAAGCACAAATATAAAGATTGTTATAGAAAGACTGCCATGTCATTTTTATCATTTAGGCCGGCAGGTCCCATTGCATTGGTACGGATAATCCATCCTGATTCTTTTCTCAATAATATCCTATGTCTATCCCCCCCATTTTCAGGAATTGGGACATGTTCAATACCTGCGAACCTCAATAGATTAGAGTCTCCACCATGGGCTTTATTCATATGGTGGATTAATCTGGGAGCTGCCTCATTTGTTGTTATAGATTTACAGTGTTCTCTGAATCTAACATATAGGCATCTGATGGTTTTTCCTATATAAAATCGTCCACAAGGACAAAAAATGATATAGACTACGAATTTAGTTTTGCAACTAATAAATTGTTCTATTTTTTGTGTGATACCCCCAAAATTCAATATTTTTGCCTGGAGGTTAAACCTACAGAAGGCGCAATTTCCACATCGATGGTTCCGTTTCGGGATTTGTTTGTCAAGCCAATTATGTTTAATTTCAGAAAATCTACTATGTACTAGATTGTCTTTTAGTGTGGTACTTCGTCTGAACGAGATCAAAGGTTTTTTTATGGCTATATTTCTCAGACTTGAATCTTCTTCGATTAAATGCCAATATTTATAAATCGCATTTTTGATGATTTGTGCTTGACCAGTATATTTGAAAGTAAAGATGAATCTTTTTCCCTCCTTTTCATTCCTATTTGTATATTTCTTTGGTTTTAACAAATCGTTCTGATTTTTCATGAATGCAGTATTCATGGCTTTATTTAATATATCAGGCGGGAAACCTCTTCCTAATAATCGTTTTTTTATATTACAATATAATGTTATTTGTCCACCACATTGAACGGCATTTAAAAAAAAAAAAAAAAACTGAATTACTGTTTTTTGGTGACCTTGCCTCTCATAACAAATGGAAAATAAAGTAATAAAAAAGTAATGTACCCCAAAATGGTACCAATAAAAACTACAGCTCATCCTGAGAAAAACAAGATGTCACACCATTGACGGAACAATTTAAAAAAACTGGGTCTCAGAATATGGCAACACAAAACAATTTTTTTTATCATATTGTTTTTATTTGGCAAAAATAGCAAAATCTAAAAAAAACAATAAAAATTTTATATATTGCCATATTCATATTAACCGCAAAATAAATTTAACATGTTGTTTATGTCACAAGGTTACAGCGTAAAAACAAAGCACAAAAAAACATGGTCAAATGTTTTTTATTCCATTCCACCCACAAAATATTTTTGTAAAGATTTCCATTGCATTATATAGTACATTCAATAATGCTATTAAAAATAGCATCTCGTCGCACATGAAAAAAATAATATAAGCCCTCATTGACGAAAAAATAAAAAACTTAAAGGGTAGCTAAACGTTTGACAAACTTCTGACATGTCATAGAGACATGTCAAATGTTTGGATTGGTGGGGGTCCGAGCACTGAGACCCCCACCAATCTCTAGAACAAAGCAGCTGAAGGGCTTGTGTGAGCGCTCAGCTGCTTCGTGTCTGTTCGACTTTTTCCGGAAAGCCGATGTATCGGAGTGCGGGCTCATAGACTTTCTATTGAGTCCGTACACAAATACATTCATTTCCGGAAATAGCCAAACAGACACAAAGCGGCTGAGCGCTCACACAAGCCCTTCAGCTGCTTCGTTCTAGAGATTGGTGGGGGTCTCAGTGCTCGGACCCCACCAATCCAAACTTCTGACATGTCACTATGACATGTCAGAAGTTTGTCAAACGTTTAGCTACCCTTTAAGGATTTCGAAATGCAGGGAGGAAAAAGTAAGCAAAAATGGCTCTGGCAGGAAGGTGTTAAAAGTTGCAGTCTTCTACATATGGCAAAAAGTCAAAAGCTGAAAAAATCTGCAAAGTAAAATTCAGGTCCAGCGTTTATTTCCACTTTCTAGATAAGAAGTTCTCTATGGAAGGAAATGACTACTTAGAAGAGGATGTGATATCAGCGGTTGTCAGGGCACATGTCAGTAGGAATGATAATTAAAACTCTAAGGAAATACATACAGAGCCATATCTATACATATGTTACCTCGTATGGAAGTCATTTCAAAAGAGAAGGAACCTACAGCTTTTTTATGAGAACCATTTTTGGCTATCTTATTACATTGCATCATTTCTAACCTCAAGAATTAGATATTTTATACAGAAGGATTTTGTAAACTCAAGTTGTGCAACGTGTAGAAAATGAAAAGATAACTTGCAAATGTCACCACTGTATTGTGGAGATGTGTAAGTTATACGTACTTCAGTGTATTGTTTGGCAATATAAAATATTCTAATAAAATACACAGATGTGCAATTGAATTTCGTGTTTACAGATATGACAATATGACCTACGACTTAAGCCTAGATTCAACACACTGCGAAGATAAAATAATGCTGAATGCAGCATTCTGTACAGGACCACATACTTGTATGACAGATATTAAAGTACACGTATCACCAACACATAGCAGGAGCGACTATCAGGTCATTTGGAACTAATGAAGAAAATGAGACATAAGACGCTTTGCAACTCACTCCTCAATGGTGTCTTGGATTCTTACTGGATTTATATGATGAATGTTTATTTGGACTTCAATAAAGCTGAATTTACTATATACAGGCCACAAATAATACTGCAGTTGTCTAAGGGATTTCTACAAGATGTTGGGTCTCATATGAAATGTAGTATAGACCTAGGTGTATGTTCACACACAAACTCAAAAACATCTGAAAATACGGAGCTGTTTTCAAGGGAAAACAGCTCCTAATTTTCAGATATTTTTTAAGCCAATCGCGATTTTTGCAGCGTTTTTTATGACCGTTTTTGGAGCTGTTTTCAATAAAGTCCATATTTTTCGGCGGGCCACATATAGAAAAAATGTGAAGTTGACAGGCCGCATTACTTTAAAATTTGGTACATTACAAAATTATTGTTAATTAATTCGTTATTTGAACTACTATAACACTATATTACTATAATACTACATTACTATAATAATAGCGCTAGGTTTAAACTTACCGGAAATTTGCGAGAGATCTCCACATGCTTATTTCAACAAGCCAGTTTCACAGTTTAAGTGTCGCCAAATGCAGTCCGACAGCTCAGTTGGCAGCGTTTGGCAGACACACAAATGTCAAAATTAGGCAACCCCTTTTTAGATCGTGCCACAGAGCCCTCTATAGATACTGCCACAGTGCCCTCTGTAAATACTGCCACAGTGCCCTCTGTAGATACTGCCACAGTGCCCTCTGTAGATACTGCCACAGTGCCCTCTGTAGATAATGCCACAGTGCCCTCTGTAGATACTGCCACAGTGCCCTCTGTAGATAATGCCACAGTGCCCTCTGTAGATAATGCCACAGTGCCCTCTGTAGATGCTGCCACAGTGCCTTCTGTAGATGCTGCCACAGTGCCCTCTGTAGATGCTGCCACAATGCCCTCTGTAGATGCTGCCACAGTGCCCTCTGTAGATAATGCCACACACACCCCTTGGGGATAGTGGCATAGACACCCCCAGTAGATAGCTCCATTGGGGCTCCCTCTAGGAGTGGAATCCCCAGCCAGAGCGTTGCCGACGCTTTGGCCAGGGATTCCTCTGCTGGAGGAGCCCCTAATGTAACTGTTCATACACAGTGACGTCAGGGGATCCTCCTGGACCGGAATGTGATGTCAGGGGCAAACCCAGAGCCGGTGTCCTACAGTGGAGCACTAGTATAGGCTCTGCTCCGGAACTCTGGGGAACCAACTGACATCAGTGTCCATATATGGACATTGATGTCAGGGGCTTGACCAGAGCTGGTCCCGGAGCAGAGCCGCTTCTAGCACCCTGCCTGGGATTCCAGCTCTGCTCCTGACATCACTGTTCATATATGGACAGAGATGTCAGGGGCAACCCCAGAGCTGGTCCTGGACAGAGCGCTACTAGCACTGCTACTGGGACTCCAGCTGTGCTCCTGACATCACTGTCCAGATCTGGGGAAGCCCTAGACATCGCTGTCCATATGTGGACAGCGATGTCAGGGGATTCCACAGAGTCCCGGAGTAGAGCCTATGCTAGCGCTCTGCCCGAGACTCCGCTCTGGGGAAGACCCTGACAAAACTGTCCATATATGGACAGCGATGTCAGGGATTTCACAGAGTACCGGAGCAGAGCTGATACTAACGGCTCTGTGTCCCGCGGGCCGCAGATGACAGCCTCAGGGGCCGCGGCCCACGTGCTTGAGACCCCTGCTTTAGACTGTATATTAAAGGAGTTTTCTCACTAATATCTTCTATTAAAGGGGTATTCCCAAGATTGACACTTATTAACTATCCACAGAAGAGGTGATAAATGTCTGATCGCTCAGGGCCCCACCAATCACTAAAACTGTGGTCACCTGAATGCATGATACGGATGTAGCCATCTTTAACTTGATTCTGATAACTTGCTGCAGCATGATATCACACAACAAAAGCCATTAAAAAGTCATTGAAAAAATCAAGATAAGAGATCTAGCCATTGTTTATTTAATGCGTTAAAAGTCAAGGTAAAGACGGTTACATCTGTAGCCGTTAGGAGAACTTTGAATGCCGTGGCGGTTGAACATGTGCAGTGTGGTTCCATTCAAAGTCTAATGGACTGACAGAGATAGTCGAGTATAGCACTTGGCTATTTCCATCAATACCATAGTCATTTAAAGGAGTGGCACGGTGCATGCTTGTCCTTCGCTCAATTACTGCTCCTCCTTACTATGCAATGGGGGGCTTGGGACCTCCATTCTCATATTTGGTGGCGGGGTCTCAACAATGGGGTCCCCATGGATCAGACACTTATCATCTATCCTGTGGATAGGAGATTAATGTAAATTCTGGGGAAACCCTTTAGGCAGATGGACTTCAAAGAGGAAGGTCCTCTGCTCAGGACCTATGAGACAGAGTGGAGAACTGCTAAGTATCAGTGGCTACCCCATATTCATATGCATGGGAAATTGTATGACTGGCCGCAACTACAGGAGCTGGACCCACAGCGATCAGGTGATCACTAAGCCAGCTCCATTTCATGAATTTAACCCCTTTAGGTTTGCTGATCTTTTCAGTTAGTGTTCCCTACCAATGGTTGGGAACTACATACGGCACCAGAGATTCCTGCATGTGACTCCCCCGTTGTTGGCAGCTTCAGATACTATTACTTACAGTAGTTCTTCCTGACTTATTTTGGGTTTACATTTGGGGGCCCTCAACATTACATGTTTTCCAAATTACAATATTTTTTATGAAACGATTGTCTTCCCTGAATATACTAATATTGTAGCATTAAGGAGCAATGTTCTTTAAAGGGGTATTCCCATCTTATAAATTCATGGCTTAACAACAGGATGTGCCATAAATGTCTGAAAGATGCGGGTCCCAGCACTGAGACCCGCACCTATCTTGAGAACCCCAGTCCTATCTGGTGAGACGGACGCTGGCCACCACATCCAGGCAGAGACTCAGTGGAGGGGTGGCCGGGCTTATAGAAGCAGCGCATCTCGCTGTGCTTTGTTTCCATAGCTCCCAAAGAAGGAGTTCCATATAAAAGCATAGCTTGCTGTGCTACGCTGTTTTTACGCAGCTCAAGATAGGTCTTGATTAAAGCGCACAAGCGCGACTGGCGCTCCATTCATTTCTACGGAGCTGCCGACACAGACCCCGGAAGTCCGAGGTTTGTGATGGAGAACTTCAGGGGACTTTCGGTTCCCCCGTTCTCCCTATCGCCGCCAGCGATCACACATGTATCACCTATCCTGGTTATATCGTTATGTGCAGCTACATACATGCACTATAACATTACTGCAGTGTCCTGATAATGAATATACATGACCTCCAGCCAGGACGTGATGTGTATTCAGAATCCTGACACATCTGAATCTTTTCTGTGAGATTTCCAGTAAGCAAACGTAATCTCGCGAGATTACGATGTAAACGTACCACTTGGGCATTAAAAAACTAATTAGCATAAAGCTAAAAATCGCTCATAAAGTGGTAAAAATAGATTGTTTTTCCAAATAAAAAGCACTGCTGTCATCTACACTATAGCGCCCATCTCCTTATGTAGGAGATAGGGCACTTATAATGTGGTGACAGAGTCTCTTTAAATTAGCCTCAACTGTTTTTATCCATACCTTTCCTCTCTTTCTCTTCCTCGTTTTTAATCAATGTCTCTTTGCTGTCTGCAAATATCTTGAGTTTGACACTGAGCTTTGGACCTTCTAAAGAGTGTCTAAGGGCACATTCAGATGAGTCGGAATTGCTGTTGAATTCCGCTGAGTACAGTCCGCAGTGGAATTCTGCAGCAGCCGTTTTTTACATTTCTTTCTATAAATTTTTCGGAAACTTATATAATTACTGTGCGGAAATTAGGCTGCAGTCCAGAATTTCCCCTCCGCAGCAGCACATTATGTTGCGGAGAAGAAGCGGAATTTCACTGCGGATTTCAGCCTTTGCAATGCAAAAACTGAAATATGTGGCAAGTCCGCTGTCTTTTCCGCAACGTCTGAATTACCTGTCAAATATGCAAATGTTGCTGCAGATTCGTTGCGTAATTGCCCCGAATCTGCACCAACATTTGCAGGGGAAAAATTCCGCCACGTCTGAACATGGCCTAAGGCTCTGTTAACACACGTCAGGTTTCTGTTGCTCTTTGACGACCATAATACTGAAGTATGCTGCATTATTCTATAAAGTAAAAAAACTGAAACATGAAATAGGCATTATGAGTCAGTTGGATCCATCAGGATCAGTAAAAAAATGGATCATAATAGATCTATCACAACCATCATGACTTCTGTAAAAACAGAGGCCATGATGTCAATGTGGACAGTGTGAGTGTGAATACTCACATTCAAACTAAAAAAAAATTTGTTTTGTTTATAGAAATAGTATAGGAACAGACCTACTTGAGTATTTTAAATACAAGGCAAAATTAACCTACACATAGAGGACATGGCCCATAATATTTGTATAGCATAATCCACAATTAGCATCCTCCTTTTACAAGACCCAGTTATTCTTACTGTAAGCCCGTTATAAAGCATTGTGCAAGCATAAGGCACCATGGCCTTAAAGGTCTTACAATGTAATCTTGGAATATGGAGATAAAGTGACCTGCTTAAGACCATAAAGAGTGTCAGCATAAGGACTTGAACTCATGACCTTGTGATTTGTGATGTGAATTGCTGTGCTCTGACTGCCTTAGTATAATCAATACATAATAACTCAATATCATACCATCAGGAACCTTCGCTTTTTGTTCCAATTAAAAATACTCTGACGGAAGTCAAAGTAGCAGGTTGATAGTAATGCTCCTAAGAAATGTAATAACCGTTATTACAAAATGAGAAAGCAGAGGAGGAAATTAGACTCCTCACAATGAACACTGCACATTTCGATACATACAATTACTTAACAAGAGCCAACGCTGGAAAATAATTGTCATTTATAAAGCATGTTTTATGGCGGTTACCAGTTTTTTAATTTCTTTTTCAATCGATAGTGTATTGCACATAGAACAATAATGTAAGCCTCACAAATCTCTTCCACAAAAAAGTCTCATAGTAAGTATATACAAGACACAAATAGACATTGTGATAAGAGCGGGTTGAATTGATTTTACTGTTTCGGCTATATATAGTCTATTGTAAGAAATATATGACCAGCAATCTTGTAGGCCGCTAATTCTATTGAGTCCTTCAAGAAGGATAATGGAAAGTTGGTGCCTCTATTCAAACTAAGTATAGGGTTTAATGACGAGAAAAGTTTTTCGACCAAGCATATCTCCTATTCAAAAATTCTAAGTGGCAGATATAATAATGGGTGTCGCATAAATCAAGTTGACTTTTGACCAATGAGTCAATCAATGGGGGTTGACCACAGTGGATACATATGTACCATCAAAGCTCAGGTCAAGTGACCACATTACAGCCATCCATTAGGTGACATCATAAGATGATTGATGATGTTGGCCGATCAATAACATAATAAGAACAATAACTAAATCTACCTCGAATCATTATCTGTTCAATCAGGCAAATATAAATCTTAGTCTGAACTGGTGTCAAATATGGCACATGCCTAAGGATACAAATGTTTGTCATGTATCTAGGTCAATGGCCAACAAGATTTAAAGGATAGTTTATTATTGTAGTCCTTCTATTGATATCCATAAGGGTTCATGTTTCTTAAAGGAGCTGCACAATCAGCGTTCACCAGAGTCTAAGGAATCTATACCTTTTACCAAAAACTGAGACCCTTTCAATCAGCGCATTGGTCGTGACCAGGACCGGATACAGATTTTGGTGGGCCTTTAGGCAACAGATTTATAGTAGGGCCTCCCTGTCTACACAACCCCAAACATAAAGTATGTTTATTCAGAAGCTGCAGAACATCCTTTTGAAAAGAATAAAGATGTTTCATACAAAGCAATCAATGGTGGACAGGATTCTTCCCCTAAGAACTTATGCACACAGCCTTATTACGTCTCCACTTTGTACAGAGCCGTAATATGGGTCCTATAGAAGTGAATGGGGCCTTTACTGTTCCTTCTTATGCCTCCGAGTTCTTAAAAATGTTTCTTCTGTCTGATTCCATATGAATCCGATAGAAAAAAAATGGTGGTATGCTCTATATATACAGAGCAATTGCTTTTCGTGTAAAAAAAAATAAAAAAAGATCTGTACATACAGTACAGGGCGCAACTGGACCTGTATGACAGTATACATTGGCTGTATGGCACGGTGTTCTGCCTTACAGACTTGTATTCATGAGTCCTTATTCTTGAATACCTTATAGATATTCAAGAGTTTCTGCAGCGGCTGGGGTGTGTATTATAAGGAAAAATGTAGCCGGTCATATAAATCGTAAGGCTATTAGAAGTCACCTCGGAGTTCCTTGATTTGTATGACTGAATTCGGCTTGCGAGCTTGTGCTTTTATATGGTCACGGATCTCCTTGATAGTTTTTAATATTATATATATATATACCGTATTTATTGTTTTCCTTTGGACGAAAGTTGGACCTGCAAATTTTTTGAACCTAAACAACTATGGATGTAACTATATAAATTGTCTGGATGAATCCTTTATTTTCAATAATCGTTTATATCACATGCATATTGTGAAGTATTTGGGGATTAAAGGTATACCCTGGGGGGAACGGCTGCTACGCTCAGGGGGCTGTCATGGTCCTCATAATGTAAAACAAGCAGAAAAACAAAACAGAAGAGCAACAGGGAATAGAGCTTCAATCACCTGAAACATAAATTACTGTCACTATGTGCCCTTGTTGGCAGCGAGGAGCCTTGTGTTTCTCTATTTATTCATTATGGCAGTACAGATTTAATAGGCCATATTGCTTCCTCCCTGACTGCATGTCCTTATGTCTTCTCCTCTTATGGATTCATTTATGGAAAAGCAATAGGAACTGAATATTACAAAAAGTTCTATGGAAATTAAAAGTCCATTTGTATTTTTTTTCCCAATAACCATTTGATTTTATGGATTATGCATTCACTCCTGTAATTCAGAATTATTAGATCTAGGATGCTTTTTGTATTTTTGGATTGTACTAATAATTTATTTTCAGGCTGAATTGTAAAACAGAATAGAGTCTTATGAAGGGTTGTGTATTTTTTTTAAATCTATGTTATAAATGTGTATGTATATCAATAGTTGAGGGTTGGCGCGGGACAGGAAAAAGAAGATGAATGTGATAAGCACATCACATTTAAGGGGTATTCCCATCTTAGAAATTTATGGCATATCTATGCCATGAATATCTGATAAATACGGGTTCCAGTTCGGGGACTGGCAGCTATCTGACAAACGGGGGTCCCCCAACCCTGTCTTGCCTGGTGAGGCATCCACTCACCACTGCATCCAGGCAGATAATCAGTCGAGAGATGGCTCGGAGTCACTTCTATGGGTGTTATGTGGTAACCGGCGGCAGCCTTACCAGGCGGGACAGGGTCGAGGGTCACCGGTTTGGGAGATAGTTGCGGGTTCCAGAGGTGGAACCCACATCTATCAGACAATTATGGCATATCTTGTGAATATGCCATAAATGTCTAAGATGGAAATACCTCTTTAACGTTCCTGTCAGAGGGAGGTGGAGGCAGGTAAATCCCTGGACACCAGTTATTAACCCCCTCTTTTTGAAAGGGGGAATTAATTCTTCTATTACCCTTGACCACCAGGGAAGCAAGTTCTCACACCTCCACTACGCTAGACCACCAGAGAAACACTCATTAGCCCTTCTACTCCCCAAGAACACCAGGGCTAGTGGCATTAACCTCTCCACTGACTAAACAAATGTTTATCTTTGTTCAAAAACCAAGTACCCCATCACAAATAAATTACACCAGTACCTCCAAGTCCAAGATAATATACTGTTCTGCACCTACTAAAAGCACAACGTAAGGACATGACATGGAAAGAAAGCACTTAGCCCTCTACTATACTGCACCATCAGAGAAAAATGAATTAACCCCTCCACTTTCCTAGAATACCAGGGCTGGTGGCATTATCCTTGACCAGTCTTGAAAAAGTCAGATTTTTTTTGTTGCCTAAACTTGGGTGTGTCTAACAGTTCATCAGACTGCAATAAAATGTGATCGTTCACCAGACCACAAGAAGAAGACTGAGAAGAGGAACTTCCTTTGATTAAAAAACAATTAAAAAACAAATTTCATAGTAGCAGATTTTTTTGTTAATATTTTACTTCGGGCTTTTTTTCCAGAAGGTGCCCAATTGTTACAAGTTCACATTTTTTTGTACTTTTCTTTGACCATTCAATAAATCGAGAATATTTCATTATCCTTCCCTTATCAGGTTTTGTTTATGATAGATTAAAGAAACTTTACTGTGCAGGGATAGATAGATAGATAGATAGATAGATAGATAGATAGATAGATAGATAGATAGATAGATAGATAGATAGATAGATAGATAGATAGATAGATAGATAGATAGATAGATAGATAGATAGATAAATAGATAGATAGATAGATAGATAGATAGATAGATAGATAGATAGATAGATAGATAGATAGATAGATAGATAGATAGATAGATAGATAGATAGATAGATAGATAGATAGATAGGGGTGGATGGATAGATGATGATAGATATGAGACAGATAGATAGATAGATAGATAGATAGATAGATAGATAGATAGATAGATAGATAGATAGATAGATAGATAGATAGATAGATAGATAGATAGATAGATAGATAGATAGATAGATAGATATGAGATAGATAGATTAGATAGATAGATGGATAGATAGATGATAGATATAGATAGATAGATAGATAGATAGATAGATAGATAGATAGATAGATAGATAGATAGATAGATAGATAGATAGATAGATAGATAGATAGATAGATAGATAGATAGATAGATAGATAGATAGATAGATAGATAGATTTAGCATAAAAAATGTTGCTCTACGAAGAAACTATAAATGAAACAATAAGTAGAGTATATTGTACGTAGAGAAGCGTTTGGGCCAATGAATGTTGCAAAAGGTTGTTTCCAGCTTATATACTCTACTACTAAGTTGAACTCAATTTACTATTAAATTACAGTATGTAGGGGGAAGACAACCTTTTCATTCATTTTGTTATCTTGAGCAAATATTTGATGAGATATGAGTGTGCATGTCTATGAATATAAATAAGGTAGAAATAAATATGCATCTGGTGACACTTAAGAATCCTAAGTGTTCTTCTTTGGTCTTTTGAAAGGTTGGGAAATATAATCATGACCTGTCTGTCTTGTACGTATGACCCAAGCAACCCCACATGAAGCTGCCAATTCTGTTTTTATGATGTAGGGAAGCCATTATTAATGTATCCTCATTTCTAAGCTGTACGGATGCAGCTTGCCCATTGATTAACTCCGTGGAGCACCTGACATACACGTATGTCATGACAGTCATCAGTAGGCTGTCCTTCAGTTCGCTGCCCTTTCCCTATTTAAACACCCTGACCAAGGTATAGTGGCTTATTTGCACCCCCGTGGCACCCAACACGCGCCCAGGCCACATACCCTACCTGACTACTCACCCCCGGCATCAGGTCTTGGTGTTCCGTAAGGCATAAAGACTTACATGTTCATCAGGGTGATCATGCAGGCACAGCAGTTGTGCCCACAGAATCACCCACAGGAGAGTGCCCGTGTTTTCTGTATTGGCCGGGATTGGAGTAAATTTAGAACCCCTCCAGTTAACCTTTTGTTTGCCATGATCAATACTGATTATAGCATGTAAGGAATGTAAACAAAAGGAGGGGGCATCGGTGTGACCTGCATGGCAATAATGTATTAGAAGATACAAGAATATACAATTTTCTTTTATAAATTCACCCTAAAAATAATTGCAGTCATGAAGGCCAAAACGAGTTACATTAAACACTCTTATGGAATTTTAATTCAATTCTCATTGATAAAATAATCAGAACATTGATCCAATACCGAAATGTTTTTTTGAAGAAGGGAGATTAATTTTTGTATTATAACTTTGGTCTTGTAAAAAATTAAAGGAGCTAAAAAAAGGGTCTGCTATTTTTTTTTCAGAAACAGTGCCACTCTTGTACATTGGCTGTATCTGGTATTACAGCTCAGCCTCAATCACTTGTGCTGCAATACAAGTCACAGTCCATGGAGGAGTGTGGAAATATATTTGGGGGAAAAAGCTGACACTTTTTACTAATCTCACACAACCCCTTTGAGTCAAACACATCAATGGTGGACGAGAGTGTGATGAAATGCCTTCCCTTGGATGATCTGTTCCATTGTTCAATAGTTCTGAGTGATATGATAAATAATTTCTTAAGGAACCGCCCTGAAGATATTAATGTAAGACCAAAAATAGGTGATATAGCATCAATTTCACCCCTGGAGCACCTATATAACTTCTCCAGACTCCCTGTCATTTATCAACTAATCACATAGAGATGGTTTGTGCATCTGCATATGTTAACCTTGTTTACATACAGCATGGGTCGGGATTGTCTGGCCTATGGGCCGTATAAGGCCCGTGGGTTCATTTGGTCAAGCCCGGCCTCACTCAGACCGCGCTGCCGCCACATCATTCGCTACCTGGCTCCGTCAGCGGCGGTTTGAGTGAGGTCGGTGTGTGCCGGCCCAAGAGTGGATCAGTCCGGTCACCTGACCTGAGTCAGTGACGTGAGGTCAGGTGACTGGACTGTGCCAGCCCAAGAGTGGACCAGACCGGTCACCTGACCTGAGTCAGTGATGTGAGGTCAGATGACCGGACTGGTCCAATCCCGGGCCGGCACAGTCCAGTCATCTGACCTCACATCAGTGACGTGAGGTCAGATGACTGAACTGGTCCACTCCTGTCACAGTACACCCCGACCTCACTCTGACCGCCGCTGCCACCGTGTGATTCCCTTCTTGGCTCCGTCCGCCCCACTCATTCATATTTAGGAGAAGGGTGGATGGTGGATGGTGCCAAGTATGGCAGCGGAGCTCTGAGTGAGATCGGTGTGTGCCAGCCCAAGAGTGGACCAGTCCAGTCACCTGACCTGAGTCAGTGACGTGATGGCAAGTGTCCGGACTGGTCCACTCCCGGGCCGGCACAGTCCAGTCACCTGCTCTTTCGTCAGTGACATGAGGTCAGGTGATTGGACTGGTCCACTCCCATCACAGCACACCCCGACCTCACTCTGACCGCCGATGCTGGCGTATCATTCTTTCCTTGGCTCCATCCGCGTGCCCTGCTTACTCAAAGTGAGGTCCAAGTGACTTAAAGGTTTTTTATTTCATCAAAGACATTTATGATATATCCACAGGATATGTCATAAATGTCTGATAGATGCGGGTCCCACCTCTGGGTCCCAGATCTATCTCTAGAACGGGGCACCTAAACACCATTCTACCTCTTTGTGTTGTGGCTGACTGGTGTAATTTCCGACCATAAAGAAGGAAACAGCGTAGTTCGCTGAGCTACGCTGTTTCCGTATGTCCCATAGAACTGAATAGTAGTTACGAAAACAGTGTAACTCGCATGCTCCGCTGCTTCCATAACTGCCATTCACTACTATTGGAGTTACGGAAACAGCGCAGCTCATCGAGCTACGCTGTTTTCTTATTCATGGTCAGAAATCAGCCGGAACACAGAGACATACAATGGGTTTAGAGCGCTGCGTTCTAGAGATAGGTGTGGGTCCCAGAGGTGGGATCTGCATCTATCTGACATTTATGACATATCTTGTGGATATGTCATAAATGTCCCTGATGGGAAAACCGCTTTAAGTAAGTCGGGGGAACTTACTGCTGCGAGTTCTTTTCAAAACTTACCAAAGAGACGACTGCACTGACCGACGCAACATCGTCAATACCGGCTAACATCACACGCCTCACCAAAGAGAAGCAGTTCCAGCCATCACATTAGGGTGAGTTAATTAAATGTTTGACGAAATATAGTAGGCTCATTTTCAAGTTGATAATTTTGTATGGCACTCGAATGATGTTATAAATATCCAAATGGCCCTTGGCAGAAAAAAGGTTCCTCACCCCTGACATAGAGCATCAGTGCATTACAGCCTACTGTCCAACATAAAGCAAGGTCCAACCAATTGTAAATATCATGTAATTATATTTTGTGTTTTATTTAGGATTTATATCATAATGATGATGTAATAGTATTTGCCATATAAGTTTTATAAATGATAGGTATGCTACTACAGGTATTACTATATGTTATGCTTTGAATTGCAATGTAAAATGTTGTTTTGAAAATGTATTGGTTAAGAATATCAAATCATGCACTAATTCACGTGTAATATCACTTGGTAGAAGGAGTGATAAGCAGATTGTGCTATGTTCTTCTATGGTATAGATGTCCTTTAGGCTGGGGCACTAAAGGTAAATTGGATAAGCATGCTCTACCCTTGTGACATAAGCATGATCTCTAAACAAACATCAAAGCTGTAACATGTGGAGAAACCTAGCAGTAAGTGTTCAGTTTCCCTGCAGCGCCACCACAGTGGAAATTAAGAATTACAAAATGTCCATTCATATCAATGGGTTGTCTGTGTAATATAGGGCAGGACAGGTTCTCCAGAGTAGGGGCTCATTCAGACGAATGTGTATCACGTCCGTGTGACAGCCGTTAAAACAACGGCCGTAACACTGACTCATGTATTTCAATAGGGCCGTTCACAAGACTGTTGTTTCAACGGAGCGTGTGAAGGGTCCGTGAAAAAAATAGGAAATGTCCTATTTTTTTGTGCTCTAGTCTATGGGGACTGCGTGATAATGCGTCCCGCATAGGTGCACCTCGGACGTGAAAAACTGTAGTTTTTCATGTCCGAGGTTGGCCATGTTCATGTGAATGTAGCCTAGGAGACGCTCTGTGTAACCACTCTACTAACTCAAGAATTCCCCAATAGGGTACATGAAAATGGGTTTTCAAAACTAGACAACCACTTTAACATTATTAATAAAGAAATACATTTTTGTATTAATTTGAGTTCAGATTTTTTTTCCCAGTGGCTCAGCAAGGGACCTTGTTGAGCCATAGAGAAAAAAGAAACCAGAATTCAAATTAATTGAAAATTATTTCTTTATTATTTCTTCATCAATGACCAACTCATACCCTCCATATTAGTTCTGTAGACAAAGGGACAGCTAAAGAAGCTCTTCGTTTTGAAGATCCTGACAAAGGCACCATAAATCTTCCTGGACTACTTTAGGAATGACTCGGCGGGCAGTGTTTGAAGGCTTTCACTTAGTAAAAATTTAATTCCCAGGTTTGAGTGGAGTTGCCTTTAAAGCCAGTAAGTAAAGTTAATTAAGTAGGTAAAAAGAAGGTTATATTGGCATCACAATCACATTTAAAGGGGCTGTGACAAAGTAGAAAAAAAGCGTTTGCTTTTTCAAAAAACATTGCCACTCTTGTTGATGAGCTGTGTCTGGTATTGCACCACAAAGTTAATTTGAATACATTTACCGACCGAACTGCAATACCAGACTCCTAATTCTGGAAAAATCAGACCTTGTTTTCTATATACAACCCCTTTAAGGTTCAGAAATCAATTGTTATATATAAAAACTCTACTTAACACAAAAACTCCTTTTAAGGTTAAAGGGGTTTTCCCATAATCAATATTTATCACCTATCCACTGGAAAGGTGGTAAATATCTGATCGGTAGGGGTTCAAATTTGATCCCGAGAACGGGCCGATCCCAAGAACGTCATCTCTTAACTTTCTATGGGGCTGCCGGAGATAGCGTCTGGCAGCCCCATGGATAAGGAATGGAGAAGTGGCCAAGCATGCGCAGTACTGCTCTTTTTATATGGAGCACACAGGGACTGCCAGCTAAGCCCTTTCTCGTGATCGGTGGGGGTTTCATCAGTTAGACCCCCACCAATCAGATGCATCGTGATTATGGAAAATGCTTTTAAAGAAAAAAACAGAATACACCATGTTATACCTAGTACAGGGCCTGAGGGGGTGGAGCATGACACAGGGATTCATTCTTTGGTGCTTTTTGAATCATGGACTACCCCCTCAGGCCCTGCACTAGCCAAAACAAAATTTTTCCCCAAAAAATGTAGCCCTAGTATTCCTTATTTTTTATAACATGCAGCCATATAACAGCTTTTGCCAAGATATCTGTTTCCATGCAAGTAACAGTGCATTATTTGTGCCTGTTTACCCTCTAACATTACACTGATGTTACCATGGGACTTTCAAAGCTAAACACAAAAGTGAGTCAACTGAAAGAAACCAAAGGGAATAGACAAGATTACCAGTGGCTTGACCTTATCATACAAAATGGATTGGTCTGTGCACGAGAGTTAAAACTTTGCAAAAACAAGGTAAGACTGTATGGTCATAGGTCACCTAGAGTAATGCATGTCGGCTCCAGCAGTGGATATTCTTGAAATCCTCTCCAAGAAAAGACAACCCAAGTAGAAGTGACGATAAGTCCTAAGTGATTCCAGCAGTATTTTTTTTTTGGAAAGCAGAAATATAGTATACATGGCTTCTACGCTGTCCGTGGTGCTGAACTATCTCCTAAAGCCAACTCCTAATTCAGAAGACACTTTATAAGTGCAAACTTTCTTACCATTTAGATACAAAAGTAGAAAATTATATTCAAATGAAAAAAGAAAAAGAAAATCATGGAGTGAAATTCAGTTCAGCTTATGACCTCGGTCTCTAGGATACAGCAAAATCCTAGATTTTTTTATCTACAGCCGCATTAGACACCTCATGACATAAAGGCCCATATATTTCTCACGGATACAAGTGCAATGCCTTTCTTGTCAACATGAATCCAGATGCAAACAACCCAGTGAATTACTGTAGGCAGCCCCTGAAAGATGGAGGAGTTAATCAAAGGAATACCGGCCATTAAATAAACCAAGACATGATATGATATAGATGTTCCTACGGTTCACATGGAGGTGCCCCATAGACATCTGGTTACGGGCAATATACATATATGTATTAGGTTGCTGAGCCAAGATACTGGAATAGTCTAAGTCTGCTATTAGAATGCAGTTCTTTCTGGCAGGAACCTATAATCTGACACAGACTGAGCATAGTACAGTAGTCAATTAATGGCTCAGTGCTCATACAATAATGACCTACTAACCTGATAGTGTGTTTCTCTCACATTTTGGTATCCCAAGGGAAGCTACTGTCATTGTGTTATCTATTGCCTGCTTCCCTATCAAAGGAAATAAGCAGAGCTGAAATGTATGTACACATCAAGCTCTGTAGTTCATTGCACAGGGCCGCGGCAAGTCGAGGAACAATAGATTTATAAGTTTATCCCGCATTAAACCAAACATGCCTGACTGCACTGTAAATTACTAAATAATAAAGCAGGAGGTGTAAGATCCTGACTTGGACAGAATATAAAAATCTATCAACCTGTAAAACACAATAACCATAAATGTATGGGATGGTGTAGATAGGACAATACCGGGCGGCTACATGATGGGGTTATTTTCTGCTGTGCATTAAGGACATGTTATTACATTATTATGATATCTTTAGTATACATGTTCTAATGGAGTACGAGGGAGGAACATAAAACCGCTAATGGAATAGAATGGGACACAAATCTCCCGGTAACATATGTAATATGCTTCGCCTTGCCTAAAGCTACAAGCTTTTCGTTTGATTTCAAATAATCCTTCCCTTTTCATCCGGCAGTCAAATTACACAAATGTTTATGTATTACAACAGTCACGAGTGTTATTCCCTTCATGCTAAATTAAAGATGTGATACGCAGGAAAACAGCCATTCCCTTGTTCTAACTGGTGGTCTATGGGATTTGTCACATACAGTATATACAAGTGTTTTATTAAGTTTAGTGGAGGATCAATGGGAAAGCAGAATTAAATACACAAGCCTCTTTTTGGATTTACCAATGTTCTGGCACTTCTCTACATACAGCTAGGTAACGTGCTACGAATCCTCGGTTCTATATATCCGATCATAGTCATTTTGTGTTTACCCGTACTGTACTATATCAGTATTGATGAAGAAAGTGATGGGGAAATACCCCTACGTCACTTCTCATATTTTACCTACTATAGTGGTCCGGTCTCGACCCTTGTTTTTTGTATTTTGTATTGTGTGTTTCAAAAAGAAAAAAATGATGACAATGTTTTTGTACATATCGCATACAATGGTTTGTTTGTACGTGTTCTATGTATGTTCTGTGTTTATAGAGTTATAATTGACTTGATAGAGCTTACTGCTACCCTGCGTGGTTGGTTTTTTATATTGTCTATGATAGTCTGTCATGATACTAGTTTGATGTGAAAATTCTAATAAAAACTATTTAAGAAAAAAAAAAAAAGATTAGTGGAAGAAACATCCCCTCGGCTCATTTTTATGCTCACTTTTGTATATACTCTTGTTTATATTATCACATGATAATCAAAAACCTTATTGATATATTTTACTTTAGTTTCTATATTAAATTTGGTGTTTTTTTGGCAATCTTTTTTGTGGCATTCATATATGGCAAAGCTGAGTTTGTTGCCATGTACTTTTGTTTTTTTGGCACAATATTCTATCCAATTTTGTTTAGTAAATCCCCTATTTTGCTCTTGTGTATGGTACCGTATATAATAACCATTTTTTTACTGTGTTATATAGACTGAAGATTTTTTTCATGTCAAGCCAAATTATTTGAAGGCATCAGTGATGTCCATCAATCAAAGAGCAGGTGATTCCATTAGTATCACTCATATATATAATATCTAGTACCATATGGCCATTGCATTTAAGTGATTTGTAACACAGCCATAAAAATTTTCTTTTAGAAAATGCTCGTACATGGTTCACAGGCCAAAGGAAAAATGGCCCAACTAATAATTTTCACCCGGACTCATATTAGAAGCCATTAAATATGTATTGGTTTTCCCAAGCTGCCCCTTTCACACATTACAATCCATCAGCAAAATATAGTGTGTACTTAATGGACGAGCAACCATGACAAACTGGCTGACATGACACCAAACACAGATATAGAGTGTGTGTAGTCCGTCACTCGGGGCTTTCAGCCATAATCCACTAATGTTTTCAGACCAAACGGATGTGGGGTGTATAAATGACGGGTTCTGCAAGATTCCAGGAGTATTTACTTATTTGGATCCTACAGATGAGTGTGTTACATGCCAACTGCATTGCTTAGTAGCCAAAAAGATACAGTGGGTAATGGGTATATACGCTAGTCAATGCCAGTTCATAAATAAATACCTGTAATATATAGGGTTAGACTTTCCTTCACCCGGAGCAAAGATTCAGTTTTCTAAATACCCTAGCCAAGCCAGACTGACTTTTTGGTGCCCCCTGGCATCCATCTCCCAGGGCACATGCCCTACCAGTCCCCCTTTTAGCTACACCTCTCGTTAAACCATGATTTTGTAGGTGGAATTATACTTTACATCAGTGGTCTATAACCTGTGGTTCTCCAGCTGTTGGGTAACTACAACTCCCAGCGTTCCCTTACAACTGCAGGCTACTGGAGAACACAATGTAACAATAAGTATGGATGTTATCACCAATCACATTAACATAATTTACTCTTCGACTTTCTATTGAGCCCGTACACCGCTCGCTTGGGTTTCTGAGGAGAGCCAAGCAAAACCGATCAGACATGAAGCGCTTCTGCCGCTTTGTTTTAGCAATAGTATAAATAAGATGTTACACTATCTTTGTTCTATGGGTCAATATGATTACGGCCATACCAAAAATGTAAAGGTGTATTATGTTTTACTACTTATGTGGCCTTGTTTTTATGGGACGAGATGTGCCTTTTTTTGGTACCATTTTCGGGTACAAGGTACTTCTTTATTTATTTATTTTTCAATTTTTTTGGGAGTGGGATGAAATAAAATCTGTTTCGACATTTTCTTTTTGCATTTTTTTTATGGCATTACCTATGCACTTATACAAAATAGAACCACTTTTTTCTGTGCTTTTTTTATAAGCTTTATTTCTCTTTTTGTAAATATTTTTTTAGTCCTACTAGGGACTATATAAAACGATTTGCTGATCGCTTCTATAATGCTTTGGTATATCAGAAACTGCCTCTGGCATACAGTCATGGCAAGTCTGGGGGCCATTTTTTAGGCACTCGGCTGTCATGGCAACCAATCCGCATCCCGCGATTGCATTCGCAGGCCGCTGTTAGGTGACAGAGATAGCACCCTTCCTCTGTCAAACCGCTTAAATGTCGCTATTAACAGCTGCAGTATCTCCAATACCGGCTCCTGTGGGGAAAACCAAGACGTAACTGTACATTACGCTTACTTAATGCAAGCCAATTCATGACGTACAGTTACGTCATGGTGGCTAAATAGATTAAGCGATAAGATGCTAGTCGCCTGCAGCCACCACTAGGGGGAGTAGTGGGCCCACGGCGCTTAGCACTATTTACATAGCCCGGCCATTCTGATACTTAGTAAATGGCCGGCCGCGCTATTTAAGTAGTGTAGAGTGGTGTGCTGCGCTATGTTAATGGCTTAGCGTGCCATGGCGGTTTGTTTGGCGCTTTCTACATCTGTACACTGATACACTATTCTGGGCATGAGGGGGCGATGCATGACACAATATAAACTTTATAAATCTTTATAAGGAACCTTAAGTTCTTTATAAAATAAGAGAAATCATTGTCATATCAAGAAGAGAAGGACAAGCTCAGCTCTGCTACATATGACAAGCTCGGTTTTGCAAACTCTGTGTCCATGTGTGTATATATTTTTATATAATCAGCGGCCTCTCTAACTGGCAGATCAGTGATTGGATACTACAGTCTTTTTTTTTTTTCCGTCCTTATGCGTTTTCATATCTGGCACTCGCCATTGACTCCAATGTATTCCATAACCTTATCTAATAGCATTCAGCTCACGAGCTCAAAGTTGTAACATAACAGGAGCCTCCTCAATGTAAATACCTCGACAGCACCGCTGTAACATCCAGCTAATTCAATGGAGGTGAAGGGCACGCAGGCGGTGCAGATATAGAGAAATAAATTAGGGGAATAATAAGCAATAAAACCTTCCCGAAATCTTACACTGTAATTAATTATCTTTGGGGAGATTTTCAATAAGTGACCAGAACTAACATTATGTGATTCACAAACAGCTTCTGTGCAGAGATGGGTAAATAATTGGGGCACATCTGACATAATTGCTGGAAAATGCTGGAGGAGGGAGACAGTTTAATTAGAAGAGGTTCGAGGTTCATAAGACGACTACAATATCAGAGAGAACCGCGCATTACATTAAACAGCTGCACAGTCGTTCCATTGTATAAAACTACGGCCAATAATCTATTAGGGAAGGAAAATCTACAGAAGCTTTTATAATGTTGTTTTTTCTTTTTTACGCCAAGAAAACAATTTCATAAAAAAATATATGATGTATATACGTGTATAACAAATAGTTGCTGCCCATAGCAGCCAATCGGAACTTAGCTTTTATTTCTAAAACTGTTCTGTTGTAACAGTTGGAAGCCGCTCTGTGATTGGTTGTTATGGACAGGAAGGCCAGTTTTGACAGTTTTGATAAATTGGGGTAAACTTACTTTGCATAATGAGGCCGAATTATCAATAGCGTCACAGGACACATACATTTACAGGGCGGTAAAAATAGAACAATTTGTGCCAAATTTGTATAAATGGCACACATAGCAGGATAAATTTGGCACAAATTTTACATATAATTCTCTTGTTTATTCCACCTTACGGCTACTGTACATAAATACCGAAATTTATCAGCAAATATCTGTCATAAATTCTTTTTCTAGACACTGGTAGACATCATTTTTATGCTGTCTATGTACTTACACAAAGGGTCCTTTAGCAAAAGGGACCATCACCATAAAAAATGACCCACTTCTGCCTATCTATCTATCTATCTATCTATCTATCTATCTATATTTCTCATATCTATCTATCTATCTATCTATATTTCTCATATCTATCTATCTATCTATCTATCTATCTATCTATCTATCTATCTATCTATCTATCTATCTATCTATATCTATGTATATTAATCATATCTATCAATCTAATTTCTATCTATCAATTTATCTCATATCTATCTATCTATCTATCTATCTATCTATCTATCTATCTATCTATCTATCTATCTATCTATCTATCTATCTATCTATCTAATATCTATCTATCTATCTATCTATCTATCTATCTATCTATCTATCTATCTATCTATCTTCTATCTATCTATGCACCTATCTCATATCTATCTAATATCTATCTATCCATCCACCTATCTCCTATCTATCTATTTATTTATCTATGTACCTCGCTAGCCATCCACCTATTAATCTACTATCCAGGGGCGTAACTAGGAAACACTGGGCCCAATAGCCAACTTTTGACTGCCCCCTACCATGGGTGCCACACACAGTACCCTCTGCTAGATAGTGCCCCCCTTTAGACCGTGCCATACATCCCCCCTGTAGATTGTACCATACAGCCCCCTTTGTAGATTGTGCCATACAGCCCCCCCTGTAGATTGTACCATCCAGCCTCCCTGTAGACAGTGCTAAACAATCCACCCTGTAGATAGTTTCACACCCCCTGTAGGCAGTGCCATACAGCCCCCCTTGTAGATAGTGCCCCCACCTACCCCTTGTACATAGTACCCCCACCTTCCCTTTGTAGTTAGTGCCATAAAGCCCCCTGTAAATAGAGCCCACCCCACCTCCCCCTTGTAGATCGTGCCATACAGCCCCCTGTAAATAGTGCCCCCCTACACCTCCCCCTTGTAGATAGTGCCCCGACCTCCCACTTGTAGATAGTGCCATACAGCCTCTCCCTGTAGATAGTGCCATGCAGAACCCCTTGTAGATAATGCCCCCACCTCCCCTTGTAGATAGTGCCCCCACCTCCCCTTGTAGATATTGCCATATAAACCCCCCCCCTTGTAGATAGGGCGCCCAGACAAATAAAACAAAAAAATTATACTCACCTAGACCCAATTCCCGTGACGAACTGAGCTGTTCCAAAGCAACCTCAACATGGACGGTATCCTTCTGTAGGCCGGCGTGATCCAGTGATGTCACCATGGCACCATGCGCAGGGATCCTGTCCCTACGCCTGATAGGCCGAACGTAGCATGTAACCTTTTAAATAGCAGAGAAGGGAGATATCTCCATGCTCTGACATAGCGTTCAATAGTATCTGCATCCTAAGGACACAGATACCATTGAATGTGGCATCGCTACCGCTGAAGAAGTCATAGCGGCTACTAGCGGCGCTACTGGTCACGGGGGGGGGGGGGCAGTGCCGGACAGCACGGGCCCCCTAATGCCGCAGGCCCCATACTGGCCGCTATGGCTGCTACAGCGGTAGTTACGCCATTGCTACTATCCATATATCTCCTATCTATTTATCCATCTATCTACTGTATCTATCTATCTATCTATCTATCTATCTATCTATCTATCTATCTATCTATCTATCTATCTATCTATCTAATCTACCTATCTACCTATCTATCTATCTATCTATCTATCTATCTATCTATCTATCTATCTATCTATCTATCTCTCTCTCTCTCTCTCTCTCTCTCTCTCTCTCTCTCTCTCTCTATCTATCATATCTATCTATCTATCTATCTATCATCTATCTATCTATCTATCTATCTATCTATCTATCTATCTATCTATCTCATACCTATCTATCTATCTATCTATCTCATATCTATCTATCTATCTATCGATCGATCATCTATTTACCTCCTAATAAAGTACTTGTCTCTAACATCTATTTATTGTATCTATTTCAGAGACCACAAACCTAGTTTCACAGAACAAATAAAACAACAATAATAATAATCCGACAATCACATCTAATGCAGAGATTAGACATATTATTCATATTAAAATAAATTATAATTATTATTAATGATAGTAATAATAATATTAATCATTTATTGTTTTTTAATCAAACTTCTCATTCCTAATTTACATACATTTCCGAATTCCTTATAAATGAATAACAAAACAGGTCAGAAATCTTTAAGCAATCATGTCTGTATTTCCCAGCACTTTCAGATAAAAATCAAGACACTATTCAAGCAGCATCAATAAAACACCTAGAAGATGAATTACATAAATGAGCGTGGTAATTGTTTGATATATGTCGCTAATTGGTTTGCAACAGGACAGACCTGATAAAAAAATGTAATAGGAATCTTCAGACATGAAATCTGCCAGGTTCATGATCTTCAAGATGGAGAGGCAGAACCTTTTCACGCCCTCCTTATCAGAGACTTTAAATAGCAGGCGTTAGACGCTCCGGCTTCACTGTAATGCATTTTCCATCAGGGACAAAAAAAATATCACATATTCACAATTCATTCTTTAAATAATTAACCAAAATTCAGGAGCAAATGTTTTCAGTCGGTGACAAATCAGTGTTTTAAACTAAAAACAAGTTGTGGTGCTAATTAAAACTGATAAAAAAAAGTTGAATCGTGTGTTTTATGATTTATTTCAGAGATAATTAAGGTAAACCGCATAGCGTGAAATTATATTATCAGCAGTAAAAGTAACAAATGATATCCACATAACTGAAAAATATCAGATGATCAAAGTCACTATAATGCATAAAAGTCTAAAGTGAAGACCATTTTATAGTGTATATACAGTATACAGTATGTATATATATATATATATATATATATATAGTATAGTTACATAGTTACATAGTTAGTACGGCTGAAAAAAGACACATGTCCATCAAGTCCAACCAAGGGAAGGGAAAAGGGAAGGAAAAATTTCTACACATAGGAGCTAATATTTTTTTGTTCTAGGAAATTATCTAACCCTTTTTTAACGCCATCTACTGTCCCTGCTGTGACCAGCTCCTGCGGTAGGCTATTCCATAAATTCACCGTTCTTACTGTAAAGAAGCCTTGTCGCCTCTGCAGCTTGAACCTTTTTTTCTCCAGACGGAGGGAGTGCCCCCTTGTTTTTTGAGGGGGTTTTACAAGGAACAGGATATCACCATATTTTTTGTATGTGCCATTAATATATTTATATAAGTTAATCATGTCCCCCCTTAGTCGTCTTTTTTCAAGGCTAAATAGGTTTAATTCTTTCAATCTTTCCTCATAACTTAAATTCTCCATGCCCCTTATTAGCTTCGTTGCTCTTCTTTGTATTTTTTCCAACTCCAGGGCATCCTTTCTATGAACTGGAGCCCAGAACTGAACTGCATATTCTAGATGGGGCCTCACTAATGCTTTGTAAAGTGGTAATATTACATCTCTGTCCCGCGAGTCCATGCCTCTTTTAATACACGACAATATCTTGCTGGCCTTTGAAGCAGCTGATTGACACTGCATGCTGTTATTTAGTTTATGATTTACAAGAACACCCAGATCCTTCTCAACAAGTGACTCCCCCAGTGTAGCTCCCCCTAGGACATATGATGCATGCAGGTTGTTGGTACCCAGATGCATAACTTTACATTTATCTACATTAAACTTCATTTGCCAAGTGGACGCCCAAACACTTAGTTTGTTTAAATCTGCCTGCAATTCACAAACATCTTCCATAGTCTGAACTATATTACATAGCCTGGGGGTCATCTGCAAAAATAGAAATAGTGCTATTAATCCCATCCTCTATATCATTAATAAATAAGTTGAATAATAGTGGTCCCAGCACTGAACCCTGGGGTACACCACTTATAACCGGTGACCATTCAGAGAAGGAATCATTGACCACAACTCTCTGGATACGGTCCTTGAGCCAATTCTCAATCCAATTACAAACTATATTTTCTAAACCTATAGTCCGTAATTTACCCATTAGGCGTCTATGGGGGACAGTGTCAAATGCCTTTGCAAAGTCCAAAAACACTAAATCCACAGCGGCCCCTCTGTCTAGACTTCTGCTTACCACTTCATAAAAACAGATTAGGTTAGTTTGACAACTTCTGTCCTTAGTAAAACCATGCTGGCTGTCACTTATAATGCTATTTATTGTCACATAATCCTGTATATAGTCCCTCAATAGCCCCTCAAACATTTTCCCCACGATGGATGTTAAGCTTACTGGTCTATAATTACCCGGGGAAGACCTAGAGCCCTTTTTGAAAATAGGCACCACATTTGCCCTGCGCCAGTCCCTTGGCACTATACCAGTCACTAGAGATTCTCTGAATATTATGAAAAGGGGGACAGAAATAACTGAACTAAGCTCTTTAAGAATTCTAGGGTGTAGCCCATCTGGTCCCGGAGCCTTGTGCACATTTATTTTATTTAATTTAGCTTGGACCATCTCTACATTCATCCAATTCAGTATATCAGCCGATATATATATATATATTTATTTATTTATATAAAACGTAGAATGTAGGGGTTCCTCCACAGCACTAAAATGCAGAAATTTCGTTAATGTACCATATTTGCAGACAGATACATGTTAAGCATTAAGCAATGCAAGCTTTCGGACCTCACAGGGTCCTTCTTCAGGCATAGATGGTTGCATTCCACATTATAAAGTATTTATAGGGAACCTGTCACGTTGAAAATGAAGTCTGATGTGCGGCCAGCCTGTTATAGAGCAGGAGGAGCTGAGCAGACTGATATATAGTGTTGTGGGAAAAGATTCAGTATAACTTGAAATGTATTGATTTAAAGCCTCTGCTCCTTCTGGGCTTAGGAGTCCAGTGGGCAGTCTCAATCAATGACTAACAGCCTTGCCTGTATGAGTGTCTATACAAAGATAGCTGTGAATCACTGAGAAGGTCCGCCCACTGGACTCCTAAGCCCAGAATAAGCAGAGGTTTAAATCAAAAAATCAAGTTATACTGAATCTTTTCCCATAAAACTATATATCAATCTGCTCAGCTCCTCCTGCTCTATAGCATGCAACCTCCAGATTGGACTACATATTCAATGTGACAGGTATAATTGTTGATTGAATGTTACAGAGTTATAGAAAATTTCAAACTTTTCATAGTCATAATAATACACCCTCAACACAGAGAATCCAACTTTCATAGAGGATTCATTTCATATCCAATACGTGCATTTTTGCTGTTCCAGGTCATGTTCCGATATACAATAATATATAGTATCCCCTTAATAAAATTGGAATACGTTTTGAGTCATTATACAAACAAATGTATAGCAAAATTACGATTCAGGCCATTTGGCCACATAGTATTCAGATAATCAATCCAAAAGAAACATATACAGAAAAGTATAAACAGCTGACCACTTGTTGACTATCATCCAACTTCTGTGATAGGGACAATTGATAATCATCAGAGTTGTCGTTTCACAGAACAAGTACTATCAGAACGAACTGATAAATGATGAGAGAATGTGTGGCCAATGGTACCACACACTATCAGCCGCATAAGTAGAAAATGCAAGAAGAGGGCATGGGAGGCGTCAACTCCAGACCAGATCCCAAAATGAATTCAGACCCTAGACCAGACCCCAAGAAGAATTCAGACCCCAGACCACAAAATAAATTCAGATAGCAGACCCCAAAATTAATTCAGAACCCAGACCAGACCCCAAAATTAATTCAGACACCAGACCCGAAAATAAATTCAGAACCCAGACCAAACCCCAAAATAAAATCAAACCCCAGATCAGACCAAAAAAAATACATTCAAATCTTAGACCAAACCCTTTTATTTACTTATTGTCCCCCCGGATGGCAGCTGGCATCAGTACTGAGTCTGCGAGCCACATAGTAGCCTATACAGCAATAGGTACATCCAGGGCTGCCATCAGGAATTTCAGGGCCCCATACAGCTAAATTGTCTGGGCCCCCCTACTGTGGCACCGCCTGTTAACGGTACTCCGTCCAGCACCATATCACACTCTTTGTGTGATACATAACTAATAACTTTTTATTTGGCCGAAAGATTTTGAAGCCTGCCACCACGACAAAGTAAACTCTTTTGGCAGGGCCCTACTCTACTCTAAATTAAAATATATATACTTTATTTCTTTTTCTGCAGATTTAATGAAAATAATACTTAAAGGGGTTTCCCAGCTCCTAAGAATTGATGGCCTATCTTCAGGTTAGGCCATCAATAGCTGATGGGTCGGGGTCCAACTACCCCCGCCGATCAGCTGTTTTGAAGGGAGTGCAGCGCTCGCACGAGCTCTGCTTCCTCTTATTTCTACTTGCTCACTGTGAATCGTCAACACAGATGTAGCGCAATTCAGAGTATTGCAGCCTTCTCACATTCACGTCAATGTGAGAAGGCTGCAATACTGTGAATCGCCGCTACATTCGGGTCGACGTTTTACAAGTGAGCAAGTAGAAATGAAGGGGAAGCAGCGCTGCACTCCCTTCAAAACAGCTGATCGGTGGGGGTCTTGATAATTGGACCCCGACCCATCAGCTATTAATGGCCTATCCGGAGGATCAGTGCACCTGTCACTATATCATACTGCCCGCAGTTAGGGCAACATTAACAGGCCGACAGGTTCACATAAACAAAATAGCAGATACAGGATTTGTTTCAGTACAATCCTAAAACCCCATCTATGATCAAAAATAGATGCATAAGAGCAAAGGAGAAAAAGGTTGTTAAAACAGTGGCATAACAATTGCGGTCACAGGGGGGTGGGTCGACCTGGAATGGGCGAGCGCCACTTAAAACTGGATCCACATATTTAATGAAGCGTTAGGACGGCCGGATGTGGCAGTGGGCCTTGTGTACCAGGCCATGAAGGCAAGAGGAGCGAGTAGTGGGGAGTACATTTGTTTATATTTTTATGTCGGTTCTGGGGTTCATGCTTAAGGTGGACAAGGCTATTCAAAAGTGTGGCATGGGGCGCAGCACAATGTAGTTACACCCCTGTGTGTAAATATTATTCTAGTTCTATATGTAACCCATTTATTCATTTTACACTTACCTTTGCAGTCTTCTCTTCTCTTCAGCAGGGGGGCATCAAGCTCACAAGTGCTTACCATACACCGAGGCTGAGCGGCTACCTCTGCCCTATCCAGACACAGCAGTTGGCGTTGCTGGGACTTCTCTTCAGCGCTTTGGACCTTTAGCAATAATAGAAATGATTAAGTGAAGGGAAAAATAAATATATATACATTTTGTAAAGAGCTTCGTCATTAGTTCTACAGAGTTTTAAACTTTAGGGTTAACGCTTATGACATTGAGCGTGATGTCAAGATGTGCTAGATTGCAGCATGAGACCGCTGAGCAACGTAAATACACTCCAGCTAGACGCACACTGGAGCTGCTGCTTACTGGTTAAAAAGCAACCATTCAGTCCAAAAAAAACAAATTAAATACTGCAAATTTATTGTTAACCTACCTGCTGGCCTCACTTGCTTCTGGTTCTGCTTCCGCATTCTGGTCCCCGTTTTCTGGAATCCAAGATGGCTGGTGCTGTCTCAGACTTGTATATAGAAAGCATTACCTGCAAATCTGAGACATGCACCTTCTTCACTGCTCTCAAAAGGACAAGCACCGATGATGTCAGCGCTGTGTCCATCTCTTCTGACACTTGTCCTGCTGGCTTCTTGACAGGGGTTTCGGCGGCAGCAACATCCTCATTGACAGCGCGTCAGTGGAGGATGGAGGAAGACAGCGCCAGAGTTGGCATGAATCATCTTCTGTATTTAAAGAGGCTCTGTCACCAGATTATAAGTGCCCTATCTCCTACACAATGTGATCGGCGCTGTAATGTAGATAACAGCAGTGGTTTTTATTTTGAAAAACGATAATTTTTGACCAAGTTATGAACAATTTTAAATTTATGCTAATTAGTTTCTTAATAGACAGCTGGGTGCTTTTTAACTTTTTACCAACTGGGCATTGTAAAGAGAAGTGTATGACGCTGTCCAATCAGCATCATACACTTCTCATCGTTCCAGCCCAGCTTCTTTCACTGCACAGCGTGACCTCGCGAGATCACGCTGTGCTGTGAGTAAGTCCCACAGAAACTTTACCAAAGTTGTGGCAGTGTGAATAGACATTGCGTCCTGGCTGGAGGTGATGTCTATTCACTCTCCAGACAATTTGGTAAAGTTAATGTGGGAGTATGTGACAGCACAGCGTGATCTCGCGAGATCACACTGTGCAGTGAAAGTAGCTGGGCTGGAATTATGAGAAGTGTATGACACTGACTGGTCACTGATTGGCATATAGGTCCCCATGGGTTTGTATTACGGACACTTAAGACTTTTGCTTCATGCTTCATAGTGCCTTCTTCTAGGGAAGAATACCTCTGTAATACAGCATCCAATTGAACATGTAAAAAAAAAATTCTCATAGATCCCGAATGAATATGTATGAAAAAATATTTATGTCTCAATTTACAAATATTTATGTGTCTCAATTTACAATTGGAGATATACAGATGTAGCATTATTTATCTTGACATTTAACGCATTAAATACGCAGTGTCAAGAAACTTTAACTTGACTATTTCAATAGCTTTTTTTGTGTGATATCACGCTGCAGCAAGTTATCAGAGTCAATATAAACTATTGAACATCTGTACTGAGGTACAGAAAGGGCCCACAAAATTATAACAATTCCATAAAACATGAATCTGTAATACGGTTGTGTGCATGAGCCGTTTAGAAAATCATTTGCAGAACTAGCCTAAAAATTTGCAACAAAATTTGTTACTTGCAGATTCAGCTTTGCAAATTGTGAAATACATTTCCAAAATTACTGCAAAACTTTGTGACAGATCAGGCATGCTGCAGGTTTTCAAATTTTAAGAAATCCCATTCACTTGTATCGTACTGTACTTTGTTGCGGATTCCGCAACAGATATGGCAAGTGTGAACCCAGCCTTACAGTTCAGAGCTGCATTCATAATTCTCAAATCTCCCCCTTTTGCCTTCTTGTTCGACGTCTTTACATCAGGCACTGTAGAGTACTCTGATATTGGTAAAATGAATTCTCCCAGAATGCAGTGCAGTAGAGGGCGATGCATTTTAGGCCGGGCTGTATTAAGGTTGGATATGGCTTCTGGGTAGAGATGAGCGAACTTATCAAAAGTTCGGTTCGGCTAGTTCGCCGAATTTCACAAAAAAGTTCGGTTCGGACCGAACTAGTTCTGACCGAACCTGTCACTTACGTGCGCCGAGCATGCTACTGTCCAGGGTGCTGATAGAGTTAATGGGCTGCACTAACTCTTTCAGCAACCTTCACAGTACATGCTCGGCGCGCGGAAAACACTATTTATGTAATAAAAAAATAAAAATTATACGTTCGTACTTACTTTCCTCCTGTCCGGCCTCCAGCGATGACGTTTCATCCCTTTCGCCGCTGCAGCCAATCACAGGCTGTAGTGGCGGTCACGCACGTCAGGATGACGCTTCATCCCACGTGACCGCCTCTGCAGCCAATCACAGGCTGCAGCGGCGACATGAATGAAACGTCATCGCTGGAGGCCGGACAGGAGGAAAGTAAGTATGAACGTATTATTATTATTTTTTGGCATGTATGTATGTTGGCATGTATGTATGTATGTTGGCATGTATGTATGTTGTCATGTATGTATGTATGTATATCTGTGCATGTATGTTGGCATGTATGTATATATGTGCATGTTTGTATGTATATTTGCATGTATATATTTGCATGTATGTATGTATGTATGTATGTTTGCATGTATGTATTTTTGCATGTATGTTGTCATGTATGTATGTATGTTGTCATGTATGTATATATGTGCATGTGTGTATGTATATTTGTATGTATGTATGTTTGCATGTATGTGTGTTTGCATGAATGTATGTTTGCATGTATGTATGCATGTTTGTATGTATATTTGCATGTGTGTATATATATATGTATGTATGTTGTCATCTATGCATGTATGTTGTCATGTATGTATATATGTGCATGTATGTTGGCATGTATGTATATATGTGCATGTGTGTATGTATGTATATTTGCATGTATGTATGTTGTCATGTATGTATGTATATATGTGCATGTATGTTTGCATGTATGTTGGCATGTATGTATACATGTGCATGTTTGTATGTATATTTGCATGTATATATGTTTGCATGTGTGTATGTATGTTTGCATGTATGTATGTTTGCATGTATGTATGTTGTCATGTATGTTTGTATGTATGTTGTCATGTATGTATGTATATATGTGCATGTATGTATGTTTGCATGTTTTTATTTTTGCATGTATGTTTGCATGTATGTTTATATATATGTGCATGTATGTAATTATGTTTGCATGTATTTATGTTTGCATGTATATTTGTGCATGCTTGTATATATGTATGTATGTATCTTTGCATGTTTGTTTGTATGTATGTTTTCATGTGTGTGTGTATGCATGTATGTATGATAGTTTGCATGTATATATGTGTGTATGTTTGCATGTATGTATATTTGCATGTATATATGTGCATGCTTGTATATATGTATGTATGTTTGTATATATGTATGTATGTATATTTGTATATATGTATGTATGGCCATGTATGATACTGTCTGCTGGCGCCCTGTATCTAAGTCAACTTCACGGCAGGCTTCTATACATGGTATAACAGTCAGTATCACACATTAAACTGAATCTAAGCCTACGACATGTTTTATTTCATTTTTTTTTTTTTTTTACAGGTTTGGTGTTTGGACTACGTCGGTTTCGAGGACTACTTAGATGACGTTTTTTTTTTCTACAATAAAATGGTTAATGAGGGTTGTGTTGGGGGTGCTTTATTTCAATAAAATATTTTATCTATATCTTTGTCTTTTCAAATTTTATTATTACCACTTTAGTAATGGCCGCTGTCTGAGTGACAACATCCATTACTAAGGCGAGGCTTAGTGTTAGCCGGTGCAGAGGCTAACACTAACCACCATTATTACCCCGGTACCCAAAACCACCAGGGGTGCCGGGAAGAGCCAGGTACGATCCAGTACCCGACCATCTGTTGTGATGGTCGGGCCCTGGGGCGGCCGCAGGCTGGTATTATGAGGCTGGGAAGGGCCAAAAACAGTGGACCTTCCCACCCTTGTAATGCTAGGCTGCTGCTGCTGTGTTGTATCTGGCTGGTTATAAAAGTGGGGGGGGACCCCACGTCATTTTTTTTAAATTATTTATTTATTTACATTTTTTTTTTAAAAAAGACATGGGGTTCCACCCAATTTATCATAACCAGCCACATACAACACAGTGTTATTAGCCTGGGAATGGACAAAACCAGTGGCCCTTCCCACCCATGTAATGCCAGACTGCTGCGGCCTTGTATATGGCTGGTTATTAAAAATGTGGGGGACCCGTCTATTGCTAAATTTGTTAAATTCAAAAAAAAAAACGACGTGGGGGTCCCCCCCATTTTTATAACCAGCCCGATACAACACAGCAGCTGCAGCCTAGCATTACAAGGGTGGGAAGGTCCACTGATTTTGGCCCTTCCCAGCCTCATAATACCAGCCTACGGCCGCCCCAGTACCCGACCATCACAACAGATGGTCGGGTACTGGATCGTACCAAGCTCTTCCCGGCACCCCTGGTGGTGGTGGGTACCGGGGTAATAATGGGTGGTTAGTGCTAGCCTCTGCACCGGCTAACACTAAGTACCGCCTTAATAATGGATGCTGTCAATCAGCCAACTGCCATTATCTAGGCACTAATAAAGTTTGAAAAAAAAACACAAAGACAATTCTTTTTTATTGAAATAAGAAATCCCCAACAAAACCCTCGTTAACCATTTTATTAAAATTTGAAAAAACGCAGATCTACGCAGTAGTCCAACGAATTGAAGATGTAGTCCAATCGGTACATCAAAATCTGCAACAACATAAAAAAACAGTTATCAATGTGAACAATACCAATACTTCTACTCACCTACACACATATATACACGCACACACAAACAAACAACCATACACAGACACACACATATATACACAAACACAACAAGATATACACACACACACACACACACACACATAAACAGACAAACACACATATACACGAACTCACACATATACAAACAAAAACACACATATCCAAACACACACACACACACAGTTATACACACATACACGAACACATATACACAAACACATATACAAACAAAAACACACATACCCAAACACACATATACACAAACACATATACACAAACACACCCATATATACACACAAACACACACCCATATACACACATATACACATATACAAAAACACACACAAACATCTACACACAAACATATACACAAATACACCCATATATACACAAACATATACACAAAACACATATACACAAACACACCCATATATACACACACATATACACAAACACACATATAAAAACAAAAACAGACAAAGTCACATACCCAAACACACACATACACAAACACGGTTTCTTTTAAATGCTGCTGGGGAACCCGCTCGATCCACTATATAAGGCTGCGCTACAGTGCAGCATTTAAAAGAAACAGGATCCTGACCTGTCCATATAGTTTAAGGCAGCACAGAGTATTTCAGGAGATGAGCGTTCAGATTCAGTGCTGCTGCGAACTCTGCTCTTACCATTACGTAGCTCTCAGTCTGTTACCTCTCTTCCACTCCTGTCCTCCAGAACACCTTCACATGATTGGCAAGTCACCACGTAATGGTAAGAGCAGAGTTCACAGCAGCACAGAGTATTTCAGGAGATGAGCGTGCGGATCTTGTGCGGGGTGGTGACTTGCCAATCATGTGAAGGTGTTATTGAGGACAGGAGTGGAGGAGAGGTAACAGACTGAGCTACGTAATGGTAAGAGCAGAGTTCACAGCAGCACTGAATCTGCACGCTCCTCTCCTGAAATACTCTGTGCTGCTGTGAACTCTGTTCTTACCATTACGTAGCTCAGTCTGTTACATCTCCTCCACTCCTGTCCTCTATAACACGTTCACATGATTGGCAAGTCACCACCACGCACAAGATCTGCACGCTCATCTCCTGAAATACTCTGTGCTGCTGTGAACTCTGCTCTTACCATTACGTGGTGACTTGCCAATCATGTGAAGGTGTTCTTGAGGACAGGAGTGGAGGAGAGATAACAGACTGAGAGCTACGTAATGGTAAGAGCAGAGTTCACAGCAGCACTGAATCTGCACGCTCATCTCCTGAAATACTCTGTGCTGCCTTAAATTCTGTGGACAGGTCAGGATCCTGTTTCTTTTAAATGCTGCACTGTAGCGTAGCCTTATATAGTGGATCGAGCGGGTTCCCTAGCAGCATTTAAAAGAAACAGGATCCTGACCTGTCCACAAAGTTTAAGGCAGCACAGATTATTTCAGGAGATGAGCACGGGCAGCCGTTCGTTTTTCCGAGCCGTGCTCCCATCATGCACACGACCGTAAAAATACCCGTTATTGCGGGTCGTAATTACGACCCGCAATAACGGGCTCATAGACTTCTGTTACCCACGGGTACCTTTCCGTATTCTCACGGGAAGGTGCCCGTGCCGTTAAAAAAATAGAACATGTTCTATTTTTCGGGCCGTGCTGCTATAATTATAATGACAGCACGGTTCGCAAAAGCGGCCGGCTGCCCGTGGCCGGCCGGCCGTGCTCGTAGTTACGAGTCGTAATTACGAGCACGGCCCGTAAAATAAAAAAATAGAACATGTTCTATCTTTTTAACGGCACGGGCACCTTCCCGTGAGAAAACGGGAAGGTACCCGTGGCTAACAGAAGTCTATGGGCCCGCTATTTCGGGTCGTAATTACGACCCGTGATAACGGGTGTTTTTATGGTCGTGTGCATGAGGCCCCGTAATGACGGGTGGCTACATGTGTGCACCCGTCATTACGGCAGCGTTGCTAGGCGACGTCAGTAAGGGTATGTGCACACACACTAATTACGTCCGTAATGGACGGACGTATTTCGGCCGCAAGTACCGGACCGAACACCCTGCAGGGAGCCGGGCTCCTAGCATCATATTTATGTACGATGCTAGGAGTCCCTGCCTCTCCGTGGAACTACTGTCCCGTACTGAAAACATGATTACAGTACGGGACAGTTGTCCTGCAGAGAGGCAGGGACTCCTAGCATCGTACATAACTATGATGCTAGGAGCCCGGCTCCCTGCACTGTGTTCGGTCCGGTACTTGCGGCCGAAATACGTCCGTCATTTACGGACGTAATTAGTGTGTGTGCACATACCCTAAATAGTCACTGTCCAGGGTGTTGAAAGAGTTAACTGATCGGCAGTAACTGTTTCAGTACCCTGGACAGTGACTACCGATCACAGTACCTGTAAAAAAAAAGACGTTCATACTTACCGAGAACTTTCTGCTTCCTCCAGTCCGGTCTCCTGGCCGTTGCCTTGGTGACGCGTCCCTCTCGACATCCGGCCCGACATTCCTTGATGACGATGCAGCCCATGTGAGCGCTGCAGCCAATCACAGGCTGCCGCGGCCTCTGCAGCCAATCACAGGCTGCAGAGGCCTCTGCAGCCAATCACAGGCTGCCGCGTCAGAAAAGGTCGGACTGGAGGAAGAAGAGGGACTCGTCACTAAGACAACGACCGGGTACGTATGAAATGCTTTTTATTTTATTTTTAATCAGCAGCCTCTTTTCTCTATCAGTGATTGATAGAGATAAGTGGCTGCCGATTTGTATAATGTTTTTGACCGGGTTCGGTCAAAACGGGTTCGGCCGAACCCGGTGAAGTTCGGATTCGCTGCGAACCGAACTTTACCGGAAGTTCGGACCGAAACCGGGTTCGGTTGTCCCGGTTCGCTCATCTCTACTTCTGGGCAAAAAATCTGGTGGAAACCCTCATCCCATCTCTGGGAACAGGACCCTATCTGACCCCCTAGCTACATATAGGTAAGCTGGTCATGCATGCATGTAACCCTATTCACTGAAGTCTTCACCTCCTCCTGTTTTTGGCTTAACAGGATAACTGAATGGACATCAGGGAGCGTGGGTGGTGGCGGTCCCTATGTTTCCAAGGTGGAAGGGTCCCCTGGGCATGTTCACTGTGTGCTTCATTCCTATAATCCAGTCCTAATTATAGGAGCTCATGGGCATATCTGACAGCAAACATTTGACTGATGTCAAGAGCAACCAGAAGAATTGTGATTAGAGCTCTGGAGTATAATACAGGCTGTAACTGAGGTTCAATGCAAGATAAGTAATACACTGTATTGACAAAGTGACTCAACTTTTTAAGTAGATAAATTCTATACACAAACTGTGAAATTATGTGCAAAGAAGAAATCTTACTAACAAACAACTTGGTTTCGACATTACCAGTTGTCTACAAATGGAACCTAAGCAGATATTGATAAAAGACGAGTAATGCTGTAATACTTCTTTTCCATAATCTGAACACATAAAACTTTTCTGTCAAGGACTTGCAACACAAAATTCAATCAGCGACCTTGAATCCTTAAATACTCAAAGCACCCACTTCAGGTGACTAATTCAGTTTGGCTATTCCAAAGAACATTTTTTTTTTCACCTCAATCGATACGTACAATATATCTCACTATCAAGGACATGCACTCTTTATTTACATAACACAGGCTACATAAGGGAATCCACGCACAAATATTATTGAGTGGCACATTTTTCTTCCCTGCTAAAATGTGCAGAACTTGGCGAGCCAGCCGTGATATTGATGTTGCCGTTTTATATCTTCGGTATTTATCACAAGGTTTACAGATGCATTACAGATACAAAGTAGCACAAAACTTTATGAAGTTGACATACTGTATTTCCCGCTTTTTAGTTTGGTCTTTTGACAGGGAGTTGTCAATTAAAGTAATACTCTCTGATCTCCCTTAAATGGCTCATTTGTGCAGGAAGATATTCCTAGTGTCCACACACAATTTTGCTTCAGTTTTTGGTGCAGCTTTTGACTCTTGTTTTGTTTTAGCCAAAGCCAGAACTGGATCCAAAAGGAAGAAAGGTGTAAATAAATGACGGATTTGTGTAATTCTGACCTAAAGGGTATGTACACTTTTGCATTTCTCTTTGGTCCCATGGCTTCACCATCATGGCTTCAACATATGAATTAGACGCTAATAGAGCTATCTTTTTTCCCCCGCCTTCCAAAAGATATAACTTTTTTTATTTTTCCGTCGATATAGCTGCATTAGGGCCTGTTTTGTAGGACCAGTTGTAGTTTTTAATGACACCATTTAATGTACCATATAATGTATTTGGAAACGGAAAAATAATTCTTTGTGGTGATACCAAATTTATATAGTTTTTTTTATTTTAACACTTTTTATTTTTCCGTCGATTGAGCAGGGTGAGGGCTTGTGTTTTGCGGGGAGAGCTGCAGTTTTTATTGGTACCATTTTGGGGTACATGTGACTTTTTGATTACTTTTTATTCCATCTTTTGGGGAGCTAACGTGACCAAAAAATAGCAATTCTGGCAGTTTTTAATTTTATTTTTTACAGAGTTTACTGTGTGGGTTAAATAAGATCTTATTAGAACAGTTTGGACTTTTACAGACATGACAATGGCAATTATGTTAATTTTCTTTTTACATTAATTTATGGGGAAAAGGGGAGTTTTTCAACTTTACTATTTCTTTGGTGCAATAAAAAACTTTATTTAACTGTTTTTTTTATTAATTCCCCTAGGGGACTTGAACTAGAGACCATTGGATCGCTTGCACAATATACTGCAATACTAATGTATTGCAGTATATTGTGCTTTTTACCAGCTCGTATTAAGCCCTGGCAGACCTTAGGGCCTTTATTAGGTCCCCATGCTGCCATGACAACCATTGGCAACCCGCGATCGCATAGCGGGGGGAGGCAACGGGCTCTCGGGCGGGGCTGTCCCCCTTTATTACAGCTTAGATGCTACGGTCAATAGCGATTAAATGGTTGGGATTGGAGTTATCTTCAGTCCATGAACCTGCTCCATATTTACCCTGGGCCACTGTCACGAACAGTTACGTGAAATGTCACCATAGGGTTAAAGAGGTTGTCTGATTTAGAAAATCTATTTTAAAATACTCTTTTAGGGAATTCTGAGGTAATTCAGGGCAGTCCCCTATTCAGGACCCTGATTTATTAGCCAGAGCATAGAACTACTACAAGTAATGTGTCAGGGGCAGATATAGGCAGCATAGGGCACATTGGACTCTAACCAAAGAGCATCCCCCTTATCTTAGGGAACCCATCTACCAGTCATTGTGAGCTATAACCTTCATTAGCTCAGTCCCTTACATGCAATCTAATAGACAGTTGGATTCTGCTAGCTGCTCTTGAGGTAGCAAATGGCCACCTTACCTGATGGGTCCCTGTGCAGCTGCCCCTGTTGCTCATATGGCATGACCGTCCCTGAGGAGTGTCTCTTGCCCTTGAGGACTTGCCCTGGAGCCCATCCATGTATTAAACAATAAGCCATTTTTTCAATTAGAACTGTATATTGCTTAATTTACCCTGTGGTGGTGCTGCAGTGGAATTTGACGCTTGTTGCTGGATTGCCCAACATTGTACAGCTGCAAATGCCCTGTATGGCCATAGAGTTAAATGATTCAATTCTGTTGGTCTGTCTGTAGCCACCACTAGAGGGAGCGAAGATGTTTACTTCATACTGATTATACATTGAAATTAATAATAAAACAGTATGTAGTAAGCTCCCAAGCTCCCTCTAGTGGTGGCCAAAATTTTACCATTTTGTCTATGCAAAGAATCTGATGCTCTTTCTCAGAAAAATAGAGCTCCAACCCATAAGTATATATTAAGATATTAAGCGGCACAGAATTTGGGATCTACTTAGATTTAAAAAAAAGTAAAACCTTCACTTTAAACTTATTTTTACCTTATTTCTATCACTTTATTTTTACCTGTGCATATATGGTTGATTCTACATTCTCTAGATTTTGAATCTGATATGCTATGGTGCTACTGGGAGCCAAAAATCAATTTAATTCAGCATACTAATTAAAAATACTGTTTCATCTGTTTTAATACAGAGAATACCAAGGAATAATGTCTAATATTAGGCGGTGTCGAATTTGAAATAACCACAAAAGCTCCGATAAATGCATTCATTTTCTTGTTAACTTATGCAATGGGGTCACCATAGAATTGCACTGAAATTGGTCTGATTTTGTAATCTCTGCTCATAATGACATTGTAATGGGCCCTGCATACACTTGTATTAAAACCTTTTCCCACCATAATCTCACATTGTAATTGGAAGATCACAGGACCTCTAGAGACCACTGAATAAATCATCAGAAGTTAACGTTATACAGTATTTACTTTTCAGTGCATTTTAAATATGACTAGAAGCAACGGGTAAAGAAATACAACGTAAATCTTGTGTATTTTTAAAGATGCTTTAAATATATGTTACTGGGTTTCCATTCATAATTATAAAACCCTTGACCGTTTGCCATATTTCTAGGTTCTTTGGAATATATAGAACTTTAGTGTTCCATAACTGCCATGATAGATAGATAGATAGATAGATAGATAGATAGATAGATAGACAGACAGACAGACAGACAGACAGACAGACAGACAGACAGACAGACAGACAGATAGATAGATAGATAGATAGATAGATAGATAGATAGATAGATAGATAGATAGATAGATAGATAGATAGATAGATAGATAGAATACGTTGTGTAAATACACCCAAAATGGGTAAAATGTGGATCAGGCTTTGGGGCTGTGACTCACGCTAAGTGTGCCTCAGACTGTCAATGACTTCCTGGACCTCCTCCGATGACCTCTGCTCTTGACTCTCAGGGCTGCACAGTTCGGCAGTGTTCACATGTCCTGCTGCAAAATCGGCATGTCTCTGGCTCTCTACTTTCCTGCCAACTGTAATATCCAACTGCCACTAATCCCACTAGTCCTGATGCTGGTGACATTCCTAGGACTGGGCAATCTTTTCTAAACAAAATACTGGAACTTGCTATTGCCGATAAAAAAAAAACTTCCACTGTCTTCCCAGTGTAAATGCCTGCACGAAAAATATGTATTTCTAAAGGCCCAAACAAATAATAATGTTCTTTACTCTTAGTGAATTTGGCTGGACTGACTATTCAAGCATTAGGGCAGTCCCCAGGGGTACATTGCCAGAGGGGATCCACAATGCCTTAGCTGGCTACAGCATTCACATAATTTTAGTGCAGAGAATGCAGAAATAAAATAATTCAAGTGATATGCGGTTCTCAAATATAATTTTTTAACCCAACCCAAGTGAATCATGGCTCTAGTGGATGGTAAGAGACCTACAACCCTTAATATCCGTGGATCCAGACCACTCTCAGTCTGCCACCATTTAGTAGTGATAGTTTGCAGGTCCAAACCAACACATGGGTTCTCCTTGGGGATATTATAAAACTTTACAATAGTATCTTTTCAAGTGTCTTTGAATTAGAAATTACTTTGGAACTTTCCATTCTATCTAGTCAATGGAGCACAAGTGTTCTTTCGTACGCCAGCCATACATGAGAACATGTCATGCCAACAGATAGAGTACAATGGGGCTGGTGACATGACAAAGAGTTGTATCGTCATCAAAGTAGGCTGTGCAACTAAACTTTTGGTCCCCCGGCAGCGCTGTAAAAAACAATGAAAATCTCAGAATCAGCGTGATGGGGGACCGGAATGTATATTTGTGAGTGCACTTACATACTGCAATGAGTACAATGCTAATAATTTTTGGTTCCCACATAACCTCTTTAAACATTTGCTCTCTACCCAATACACCAAATATCAGACCATGTATGGCCGCCATGCCCCCATGTTATAATGTGAAATAATGATGGAATAATGACCAATGCCGATAGAGACTAGGTAAATGACAAAATTGGCAAATTGTACATTTTATAACTTACCTACAGTTGAGAAGATCCCAATCCCACGGAATCTTCTTTCAAGGCAACATTTGCTGTGACAACTTCTTTTACTTAATTAGCTATTAAAGGGAATGTGTTGCCAGAAAAACATGTTTTTTTTTTAAAATTTAAACAGAGAAACCGAGGCATGAAGTCCCCCAATAGCAAGCCATTCTATTAAGGGAACTATTAGCAACTATGTAGGCAGGCAATTACTTTTCAAATGCTGTACATTTAGTGTCAGACATTTACATTAACTGGGCTGGAGGAAAAACTATATATATATATATACATATATATATATATATATATATATATATATATATATATATATATCTCACGTTACAGATGATTCCTTTATAACACTCGTGATTTAACGGCAGAAGGATGCTATCCAGTGTAGTGTCTTAATATTAGATTTTCCAGACTCGAAATAACATAACAAGTTCGTTCCTTGAAACAAGTGTGTATTTTATAGGGTTTTCTATCACTGTCGTCCTAATTATGACTTCCTCATCATAGAAATGAAAATATGTCTACTTAGAGCTCCTAAAAGAAGTTATAATGGAAAAAATTGCAGGAATAATATGAGATGGGATGGCAAAAAGCCCAGTATGTCATAGTAGTGGTGCCAAAATTTGCTAATTTATGCTGAAAGACTAATGTTGGTCAAGGAGTGACTCACATTTCATAGCTTTTATACACTGCCTATCAGGACTTTTACATTTATGATGAAACAGGACCCATTTAAGTAAAATGTTCTCAAATGGTTTGTACAATTTCACTTTACGAGCTTGATTATTGGAGTTCACAATGTGAATCTTTTGGTCGGGAACTACATGGATATGACAAAGAAGAGGCACGGAGCAGGCAAAATTATGATTTTATTATGATTTTATTTCACATAGAATTTTATCTGTGGACGAATGAGGAATTTTATGGAGCGACATTATCAGGATAAATATTTTATTATATTTTGCTGTGATTTTTATGTATTTTATTTCTTGACTATATTGTATATACAGTCCTGGCCAAAAGTTTTGAGACTGACACAAATCTTGGTTTTCACAAAACTGCAATTCATCTAATAACTCTTCATAGCAATCTAGAGGTAATGCAAATTGGCACTATAAAAATTGAGGCAAACCAGAATTTGTGTCAGTCTCAAAACTTTTGGCCAGGACTGTACAGTATTCTGAATACCCTGAATAATATTTTGAGATTTTTCATTTATAGCAATCTCAGATTTAATAATCTGATGTCCTAGAGAGTATTGTGCAAAATGTTCAAAAAGTTGGCCAGGGCCAAATACATGACTCATTTAAATTCAATGTATAGTTGATGCTGTTGGCTGTTTTTTGTTTTGCTTCTTTTATTTTCTGAATGTATTTTCATTTACGTGCCTGCTTGTGGAGCTGCAAGTCTAGAGCTCAGTGGGCATTCGCTGGCCCGGCGGTCAGATATGGCCCACAAAGCTGTTCTGTGCAGCCCCCAACCATCAGGACACACACAGCTGGACCTTGTGGAACTAAATATGCACAAAACCAAACCTTTCCATCCCTTCAGTAAGGTTTTGGTCTTACGGTCTAATTCAGGCAAAACTCTTGCAGCCTAGTTAACGCCGAAATTGGCAGTGAAAAACTGGTATTCTTTCTTTGGTGTTCTTTGAATCTCTGTGCCCTGCAATAGGCATAATGCAGTGCGTCAATTTTACCCACAGTGATTAAAGGGGTATTCCCATTTGAGACATTTATGGCTTGTCCTGATTGTCTGTTGTTTGGCACTCCACAGAGGAAAAGATGAGGTGGCATGCATGTAGTTTATAGAAGTTTTGAAACTCCACCAAATCGGTACATAGCTGTGCAGAGTACTAGACCAACCTCTTACATAAGTAATATGATGGGTCAATCCTTTGAATATGCCATCATTAAAAATCCAGAGAGGTGCTCTTCGGATGCTCTTGGTACTGGTATCACCAGCATTAGTGTTCATAACTCATAGCACAACAGACCTCCACATAAAGAGAAGTTATTCTCCAATGGCACATTTTCTCTATGCCTACAGAATCATGTGAGTTTTGAACAACTTGGTCAGGTTTTACATTTTGCGCTTCTGTGAGGATTTGGTCTTCTGGTCCACCAAGCTAACACATAGCTGTGCAGTGTACTTGACCAACACCTTGATATGATGGGTCAATCCTTTGAATATGCCACCAATAAACGTCCAGAGACGTCCTCTGGGGTTGCTCTTGGTACAGGTATCACCAGCATTAGTTAGTGTTCACAACTCATAGCAGACGAGACCTCCACATAAAGAGAAGTTATTCTCCATCAAAATTTTCCAACACTTCTGTAAGGTTTTGGTCTTCTGGTCCACTAAGTCAGAACAAAGTTGTGCAGTGTACTTGATCAGCCCCTTAACAAGTGATATGATGGATCAATATGCCACCACTAAAGGTCCAGAGAGGCGCTCTTGGGATGCTCTTGGTACTAATATCACCAGCACTAGTTATTGTTCATACCTCATTGCAGACGAGATGAAGATAAGTTATTTTCCAATAACGTATTTTGTCTATGCCTACAAGATCATGTGAATTTATAACAACTTGGTCAGCTTTGACTCTTTGCTTCTGTAAGGTTTTGGTCTACTGGTCTACTAAGTCAGCACATAGCTGTGCAGTGTACTTGACCAACCCCTTACACAAGTGATATGATATGGTCGATCCTTTGAATATGCCACCAATAAAGGTCCAGAGAGGTGCTCTTGGGATGCTCTTGGTACCGGTATCACCAGCATTAGTGTTCACACCTCAGACAGACCTCCACATAAAGAGAAGTTATTCTCCAATGACAGATTTTCTCTATGCCTACAAGATCATGTAAATTTTGAACAACTTGGTCAGCTTTGACATTTCGCTGTCGAGTCCTTTACCAAGAGCTTATTTGCAGAACTGAAAATAATTCATGTTTAACCAGAAAAGCAAGTAGGTCTTCAAAAGAGGCTCATATATTTTGCAAGAACACTTGCAAAAGATTAATCAACTTCAAAAGCATTATGTGTTTTCAAATAGAGAAGGACAAGGACCCTTATTAAGTCTCTGATATAACTTAACATGTACATCATAAAAGTATCTCCTCCCGAACACGTTGAGATAGAGGTAACATCTGCTGCAGGGACTGAGCCATGATCTGTGCAACTTTGATATCAATAAAATATGGAAACTAATTTGTACAACAGAAACGGGAAAAAAACTATAGATTTTCTTACATTATTTTTGCATTTATAAGGTTGCCTAGTAAATATTAATTTTCCATAAAGAGGTTGTCAGGGATTTAAAAAAAATAAAAATCTAAGAGCAGGAAAGTTGTTAAAAAAATTAATACTCCGCTGTTAAATCCTCATCAGTGTTTGTTGACTAATCCTAGAGTGAAGACACGTTAACGCTGCTATCAATTATTGACCTCAGTAATCTCGCGACGAACAGGCTAGAATCACTGCTGAGGCCAGTGATTGGCTGCAGCGTTCACGTGGAGGAACGGCATGTCATCAGATAACAAAGATCGGAGCAGCAGGGGATTGAACAGGTGAGTCGTTGTTTGTTTGTTTTTAGCTTTCCTGCTCTTAACAAATCATTTTAAACCCCAGACAATCCTTTTAGGAATATCTTTTTTAGTTTATCTTTTTTTGTTTTAGTTTTTTTTGTGTTTTATGTTTTTTTTTTTTTTGTTTTTTTTTAATGAAAGTTGAATTTTACAAATGAGATTCCTTCGGCTGAAGAGCTAAAAAGTAGTTTAAACCAGATGTTTCTTTAATTCTGCAGAACATGCATGTGTAGGTGCAGATCATAAACTATTTCAATGGGTTTTCTGGTTTCAGCAGACAAAGCATATTCATTGTATAGTGAAAAGTTAGATAATCTTCTAATATACATTGTGTATCAATTCCTCATGGTTTTTAAGATCTCTGCTTGTAGTCATGGGAATACGAACCTTTATCATATGATGACCACACAGGTGCACGGCTCCTTACAAGACACATATCTGATAATTGTAATAACTGTAACTGTAACAAGCCATGCACCTGTGTGAGCACACAGTCGGGACAGATTCTCATTCTGGGGATGTATACAATCTCTGTTTTTCATTCATTGACTACAGATAGAGATCTTTAATGTCTTCTCCTCGACCTTTGTGGTCCTGTTTTAGTAGAAGCCCATTACTGAGTAAGAACCAGGTCCTGCTAGCGGATACTCTGCTACTGTAATGGACTACTGCTCTACAATTCTGCTTTCTACAAATGATCAACATCTATGTTAAAGACGTGGATGTCTGGAACTTTTTTTTAGGTCTCATGCACACAGCCATATTACAGGTCTGTACAACCTCCAAATGTCTGGAGCTGTGATACGGCACCCATAGAAGAGTATCGGGCCATACTGCACCTCCTTATGTCTCTAATTCCATATGGAGGGATATAAAGGTAAGATTTATACAGAATCAAAAATATTTTGAAATGTTTTATCCGATACCGTATTATAGAAGTATTTTCCCTAGAAGCATGCGGTGACATATGGTGGCAAACTGAGTGCCTACAGCTTCGTAGTACAGAGCCATAGGGCCTCCATGTGACTTGTGTACGAGCCAAGGGTGGAGCAATAGGGGCTTCAGAAGTAGCAATCATACTCAGGCCATGGTGCTTGAGGGGGTCCAGGGGCTTCCTAATCACATAAGAAGAGGCCAGTATTTTAGATAGCACATAGTAAGTGGGGCCCTATTACTAATTTTGTATTAGGGCCCTGGAGCTTTAAGTTTTGCCTCTGGAATTACTTAGAAGTAATTACAAATAAATAGATAGATAGATAGATAGATAGATAGATAGATAGATAGATAGATAGATAGATAGATAGATAGATAGATAGATAGATAGATAGATAGATAAATAGATAGATAGATAGATACGGGATAGATAGATAGATAGATACGAGATAGACAGATATATAGATAGATAGATAGATAGATAGATAGATAGATAGATAGATAGATAGATATGAGATAGATAGATAGATAGATAGATATGAGATAGATAGATAGATAGATAGATAGATAGATAGATAGATAGATAGATAGATAGATAGATAGATAGATAGATAGATAGATAGATAGATGTCACATAGGATTCGTGGACCCACTGGGCCGTACCGCCTTGGTAGTATGGCAGCTGGCCAACAGGGCACAGGTCAGAGTTTATAGTTCAAATAGGGTACCTGTGGCAGCTCTGACAGTAGCAAGGCAGGCTTGGCAGGAACTAGGCAGCAGGTAGACGTCAGCCGTGGAGAAGCAGAACAGGCGTGGTATACAGCACAGCACGGCTACAGCTCAGCACAGCACTAGAACAGGATACAGGTTACAGGATACAGGAACAGGGAACACAGGGAGCAGGAAACACTAGGGGACCATTTGCAAGACAGCCTGGAATACGACAACAACGTCCAGACGTGGGAGGATGGGGCTGGTACCTTCTTATAGCCCAGGGTGCTCTGGGTGCAATTAGCTCCATTTTCAACATGCGTGCGCTCTGGCTTCTTAAGTCTGGACTGAGCTCGTGACCGCACCCTGGTGGTCACTGTGGAGCAGGACGGCCGTATGTGCAGACATCTCTTGAGAGAAGGGCATCGACTGGATGGAAGGAGTTCGTGGTCAGCGACCACGGACGTTACAATAGATAGATAGATAGATAGATAGATAGATAGATAGATAGATAGATAGATAGATAGATAGATAGATAGATAGATAGATAGATAGATAGATAGATAGATAGATAGATAGATATGAGATAGATTTATTTATTTTTAAAAATGTAAAAATAAGCATAGACAAGTAGAAGATTATTCAAAATAAGATTAGAGAAATAACCAGGTAATAACCATTCCTACATGTAAGAGATAAGATTAAAAAAATTAACTTACACCCATTAAGAATATCTATCTCTTTTTCACATCACCTGCATATATTACGACCAGTCCTATTTAAGAAGTCGCGTCCAGGTTACAGCAGAATACATTATACAGGGAGTGATATGGATGCACTCCGCTCATTCTGGCTGATTTCCCTCTTATTAGTGGAATTCACTATATAAGCTGTTTATGTCATTAAGATGGAACGAGAAGAAAACCGATGTATGCTGCTATGTCAGAGATATGTATTACCCTGAAAAATATAGATAAGTAAACAGTCTAATATTTCAGCTAACCTCACACATAGATTACTAAGATAGATATGACGGGGAATATTCATTACCACTTCCGACTACAAACTGTCTGCGGAATGTACATTTCACTAACTCAATCAATGAACTTTGCAAAGATATATTTAAAAAAGGGTATTTAGGGATTAGGCACAGGTTTTAGAAATGAAATGGGAGCTATTCTGACAAATCTATCAGGAATAAGATCAACAACTTAAGTTTAAACCAATCATCCTGAGTATATATTTGAACTTGGATATGTAGATTTACATGCACAAGTCCCTACGGTTCAGCAATACACTCAAAGGATCAGCAGCCCTATAGACAGCTAAATTACTCAGAAAGCCGGGGAATTTATCAAACATGAATTTCAAAGTACATTCTAGCCTGCAGGAAAATGGAAGTGCCCATTAATGTACATACAAAATAAATGTTGTTTCCAAGATCCTTCCACTATTTATTTCTCAGGCAGCCTTGGCGAAAAAAAAAAATTGGGCTCATTTACATAAAGTGGGACAAAATAGTTTTCACAGCTTTGATGGCAATCATACAGATGCACAAAATGCTTAAGACGTAAGAAAAGAAGATGATACCTGGACCCAGCGGGAGTTATCTGCTCTCTTCTGCATCTTTTATAAAGGACTGTTTATTCTCATCAGAAATTTGAAAACGAGTGTCATTACATGTGGCAAACTGAGAATTCTAAAAAGAATAACAAAGGAGGTAATCCGCATAATTAACAAACAGTCTGTCGCTGTTTTTTAGATAAATTATTGTGTTTGTGCTCATTTTATTAGAGATGAGAATATATTAGAAGATAAATTGTCTCAATCACTGGAAAAAAAGTTGCTTATTGAGTCTTCAAAAAGATCCTGAAGGCTGAATGCACACGATGCTTGTTACGTGCGGTTTTGCCGCACATATTTGCATGAGTCAAATCCGCAGCGTAATACAGTACCAGCAAAGTAAATGAGATTTCAGGAAATCTCATGTACACGCTGCGTTTTTTTTCTGCACGTAAATTGGGGGAAAACACACCAAAAGCCACAGTGTGAAAACGCACCGATTTACGCATCAAAACGTAAAAACCGCATCTAAAATATATAAAAAACACTTTTTACATGCGAATTTCCTGCATTTTCCGGCGGTTTTGATGCATATTTTCCACAGTAAAATACACAACGTGTGCATGTAGCCTAAGGCCTCATGCACACTTCCGTCGGGCGTTGCACCTCCGCTAATGACTGTTCCGTCAAACACGGGCCGCACATGGATGGCTTCCATGTGCAGTCCATTGTTTCAAAGACCAAATTCAATGAAAAGTCTGTTCCGTCAAAAACGGGCAGGAGTAGGACCTGCCCTACTATTGATGGAACGGCCGCACGGTTCCGTTTAAACAACGGAAGTGTGCATGGCCCCATTGAAATTAATGTGTCAGGGTGCTATCAGTTGAAAAAACGGATAGCACCCTGACGAAAAAAACTGAAGTGGGCATGAGGGATAAGGGCTTATTCAGACGTCGTTGTTGAGGTGCGGTAAAAACTGCATAGGAAAACGCATCCAAAAATCGCATGCAATTTTCCCACAATTTGATGCATTTTTCCATGCAGTTATGGTTTTACTGCAACCTCATTAAAATGCATCGAACCAAGGCAAAAATGCATGCAGATTTCAAATGCGGTTTTTCCATATGATTTCTAACCGCACCTCAACAGCACTGTCTGAATACCCCCCTAGCTACAAGGAGGAAAGGGATTCTAGCCTTATTGTTAAAAAGGTCCCCACCCTAAATTGGAAATGAGAACATAGAATGGAGGAATGTTGGCTATTTTAACCCCATTTTTCAGTTTATCATTTCCTTCCAAAGACCACAACTTTTTACTTCTTTGCTAATATAGCCGCCTGAGGGATTGTTTTATGCAGTTATGCACTCTTTAAAGTACCATATAATGTCCTGGAAAACTGGAGAAAAAATATTTGTGTGGTGGAATGGGAAAAACATTGTGATTCCTTCATTATTTTTTGGGTTTTCCCTTAATTCTGTGGGTCAATACAATTATGGCGATACAAAATTTATATAGTTCTTTTATGTTTTACTACTTTTACAAAGAAAACCCCAATTGTTAAAAATAAAATTTGTTTTGTGTTGCCATATTCTAAGAGCCATAATTTTTTTTTCCAGCGATTGAGCGGTGTTAGGGCTTGTTTTCTATAGATAGCAGACCTGGAGGCCTTCATTCCAGGCCTCCAGGCTGCCATGACAGACCAATGGGCTCTAAGAGGGGGCTTCCCTTCTTCTTTCTAATGGCTAAGATACCACAGTTGCTATTGAATGCAGCATCTAATGGGTAAACTAGCAGGATCAGAGTTATCTCCGATTCCCACCCGTTGCGGTGAAGTGTCGGCTGTAACATACAGTTGACACCTTTCCAATGCCGACTGTCAGGTAAAATGGCTATGACGCTCTATTAAAATCCCCTGCACGCTGACCTCAGTGCCAGTTATAAGTACTTGTTCCAAATCCTGGTTTTGCTATGTGCTGATCTTGAACTTTATTGTTGGGACCTGTTACTGTACCGGACTCCTCTCTTGGATTATGCCTTTTACTCGGCTGCCTTCTACACAAACTCTGTTCTGCTACATGACCTGTAATGACAGGGTAGGGAGACAGACAGGTGAGCCCTAATCTACCCGCCACTCAGTCCCTGCCTACTTGCAACGACCCGTCCTAAGTGACGGGGTACAACTGGGCGACAGTCCCTACGCTCAGTAAGTGCAAGACAGACAAACAGACAAGGGTACACAGAAGCTAGGGAAAACGGGGCAGCTGCCCACGGAGACACCGTGAGCAACAAGAGTAGTGAACGAGCCGAGTCAAACCAGGAGAGAACAAGGTACAAAACGCTGAGTCCCTGCCTACTTGCAACGACCCGTCCTAAGTGACGGGGTACAACTGGGCGACGGTCCCTACGCTCAGTAAGTGCAAGACAGACAAACAGACAAGGGTACACAGAAGCTAGGGAAAACGGGGCAGCTGCCCACGGAGACACCGTGAGCAACAAGAGTAGTGAACGAGCCGAGTCAAACCAGGAGAGAACGAGGTACAAAACGCTGAGCAGGAGAGTGGTCAGAAAGCCAAGGTCAATAACAAACAGATGATGAGTAGTACAAGCAGCAGCAGCAAGCCAAGAAACAAGCATAGAAGAATCACAGGCAAAGAAGGAACAGGAAAGGCAGGTATAAATAGACAGTGGGCGGGAGCTAGCTCCGTCTGGCCAGGCTATGATAGGCTCTCCCACTCCTAAGCCTGCCATCCTGAGTGGTGGAAGATGGAGTCAGTCTCACAGACATAGGAGCAGGTGCAGACTGATTGCCCACGGGCGTCGACACAGAAGCTGTGTCTGGCAAATCCTTTACATCACCGTTGCTAAACCCTGGTTTGTCTGACTACCCTCCTGAAATCCGGTACTGTACCACATAGAAGATTCTGCTACACCGCTGTTGCCAAACCTTGGATTGTCTGACTACCCTCCTGAACTTTGGAGCAGTACGACATACCCAACTGCTATAGTACCATTGTTGATTCCTTTTATATTAGTTTTTCTTCTCTTCCATAGAACTTGTTATTTGACTGCTGGCCGCTACCCTTTGCAACCATTCCTCCAGCCTTCCAATCATTTGTCTGATTCCCATTCCACTGACCATATCCAGAGAGTCAACCACCGGGCTAGCTAGAGTCACCAAAGTCCTGGAGCCAACCGAGTACCTCGACCCTAACTGAAGTTGTGGGAAAGAAGTGTAAATATATATAGGGATATAGGTAAATTGTACCGCCTGGTTGGTTCTTTCTCTTAGTATCATAGGGACCAAACCGTAATAGCAATAGTATATTATAGTAAATAAATATATATGTCCCACAAGGCACTTCTATTTACCAATGTCAAGGGTCCCTGATATCGTACCATACTTTTAATCATTGCTCTATCATTATTGGTCCATTGTCACAATCTATGGTTTGAGAGAATTAGTAAAGAATGGGTTAAAATCCAACTTAATTGTAAGGTTATGTCTCCCCTGTCACAGCATGCATTAACTGTGACATTATTTTCCTATTTGGAGAATTATAGCACTAAGCATTCCTTAATAAGCTAATTAATATGATTAAGGTGAAATCTATTCATGAGCTCATTGCCATTTGCAGCATAACAATTTATTTGCCTTAGAGTATAAGTAGTTACGTCTGTTGTCTTGCTTTACTACATCATGTAAATATCATACATCTTTTCTCCATAGTGTATCATTCAATTGTCAGCAATAACAAGAACATTCATGTCCAAATATTTATTTACAACTATTATGTAACATGGTCCAATCGGAACTCAACTTTTGTCTTGATCTCGTAACTGTCTTCATGCTGTATTAACCGGTCACCTCTGCATGTCTAAGCACATATGAATATACATACCACAGAGTTAAAGGGGTTGTTCATGATTAGAAAAACATGGCTGCTGTCATGCTCAGATCAACGCCGCTATGTTGATTGGCTGGAGGCTGGCAAGGGACCATGGACCCATGGCGCTGGAATGACAGGGGATTAGAAGGTATTAGCTTTTTTTCTCTGAATTATGCCATTTGCTCTTTAACTACCTGTCAATGATGGGATGCATTATAATGTTAGAGTCTTGGCCCGCTAGAGGATGTTCTGGTACTTTGCTGGGCTAGTCTCATATATTCTTCTGTTCTAATTTGATGCCACTTTATTGTTTGCCTGGGTAAAATTTTGCGTGCTATTCAATGTGGAAGACAAACTTAAAAAAATAAACCCAATATCAGAACACGTACAATTTCAAAATATAGCACTTATTTTCAAGCTGCATTTATGAGAACGAGTGGCTATAAAACAGATTTATATATCTATGTAGGTATATAAGAAGATTGGGTTTTGGAAGTGACACTTTCAAGAACCAATTAGAAAGATAACACCATGTTGAGTTACCTTATAATTTGAAGGTACATCACGCCTGAGGCGTACCACACCGCTGCTATGGCGTCAATGGACCAGGTAGTCTGCCCACCCCCACTCATTGTATCAGCGCATATAGCTGTATATTAAGTTTCTAAGCCGGCCTGTTTTGCTGCATTCCCCACCCATAATGTTATCAAGGAATGTAGCCGTTTCAGAGTTCAGTGGCTAAAACGGTCTCGCAGGAGTGTGATAATAACAAGTAACAGTCCAGTTTTCGCTACCGAAGTGGCAACAGGTTGTAGCATGAGGCAGAGATGTGGTCAGGAAACAATCCAAGTTTAGTCCACAAATGTGCAGCAGCCGGTTGTAGAGAGTCAACAAGGAACTAGACAGGAAGTTCAAAACTCTGGCAAGAAGGAAGTGCAATAGCTTCTATAGGAAGCCAAAAGGGAGAAATTAATCAATGCAAGGAATCCAGGGAGGCAAGAATCAAGAAAAACTGGACATCAGATTCAGCAATGGAGGTTAACAACATTTCAGCGCAGTGAGAATAGCTACTGCCAGGGGCACATGAGGCTCTGGGTTTAAATCCTGATACAATGAAACAGAAAATCATAAGCAAAGCCAGCCTAGTTTTGCAATTTTCTATGGACCTAGCATTCTTCTTCACCTAAATTAATTTTGGTTGGAGCTTGCTACTGACACGCAATGTGCAGAATCAGCCTAGGCTTTGTAAGTGAGCATGCAGCCGAGGAACTTGACTACTCACGGTGTTCCAGTCTTTGTAGGAAAGAAAAGTACTCCCTCTTTTTTATCTTTTTGGGGTGGATTGTAAATTTTACTATAGAGCTACGTGATTTCTATGTACACCACTGAAATACACCCTTGAGTGGAATTTGCACAATTGAATCCATGTTCATATGATTCAAACCATATGGTAGTAGTTGTCTATGGGGATTATAAAAGTGAAAACTGTTTTGAAGACTATTTTATGGTATTAAGAAGAGTTGTCAGTTTTCAAATAAAGTTAACAGGAACATCTCCTTTTCAGGCAGAAGACTTACTCATTCTAATGAAACATTTGAATTCTGTATCACTAAATCAGGACCATAAATGTATAAACTTTTAGGGATAAACCTTATAGTGTTCTTGCATCCATCAAAAATCTGTTGTGGCTACTTTGTCTTTGTGGACCCATGGCCGAGGGCATATATACCATACAGGCAGGTCATGCATGCAGTTGCTGTGGAGCCCTTGGATAGCGGGAGCGAAGTGCAGGTTGGTCCCATCCGCTTTGCTATTGGGTGATGAGAACCTGTGCAGGACCCCCCTTAATAAACAAGGGGGTAGGAAATTGGCCTGAAGGTCCATGAAAGAGGAGTGGAGGGGGTAAACAAACATCAGGCTCTTCTGTTCTGGTTGGCAAAACCAAGCACCATAATGAGGGGCTTAGTTTCATCTTTGCTATAGGGCCACTTTCTTCTATGCGCCATGACACTTGATCCTTTTAATTTTTCTTGTGCTCAAAACAATGACCATAATGACCCCATATAACCAAAGTAAATGTCCCATTAATATCAATTATTATTTTCTGATCTTTGATTGTAAAGAACAAGCTCAAATATGTTAAATGATTCAATAAAGGTTTAAATACATGTATTATCCGCCACCATATTAGAATATTCTCCCTTTAAAAGCCTTAAATAAAAGTCTCGCAGGCTAAGGTTAAACCATTAGTTAGACTTCAATGTTCAAACATTGTAAAGCTATTTTATAATTGGAACAATTTCAGCTCTCGGTTATATCCTAATTAAATATTTGTCACCAGGATTGTTATTGGTTCAGCAGAAATGAGGGTTGTAAAATAAATAAGGTGGTGTTTCCTCTCAGCCCGGCTGCAGAATAGCTCGCAGCTCGGAATAATGAACTCGGCGACTCCTGGAGTCAGGATGTCCATCTTCAAGTGCTAATTCAGACTGCCAATACATTCTCACCAGAGCTTAGTGTCAAGAAATGCCTAACTTCAAATGCCAAAGGGTTAATAAAGCAACATATTGCCAAGATTTGTGTGAAATATTCCATTTTCTAATACAATTCTTTGTAAATGGAAAGGTTCACAGCTTGCATACAGGTACTGGAAGTTCAAGGCAGTTACAATTCAGCTGTCGAATTGTAAAATGTGACGTAAAAACAATATAAGTGACAAATCAGGATCTAAAAAAAATATTTTTGAGTATTTTTATCATGAATTTCACTTTTTAATATACTGCGGAAATGTTATCTATTATTAATTAACAAGTGAAATGTATTTAGATCACTATTCTACGCACCTAATTTGTATGTGCTATCACGTTGTCAGAATATCTCATTCAGTTTTGTTCCTGCTCTTTATTATTTGACTTTATTATGTCACTAAAAGGGGACCTGTCACAAGCAAATTCTATAATGAACATGACTTAAAAACATGATCTGTCACCTTTTTCGACACGTGTTTTAGGAAATAGTTGCATTTGCAATGAAATATCAATTCTGTAGCATCTTTTCTTAGAATTCTGCGTTGTGCCGTTCCTCTGTTTTCCCCCCTGCAACTATATAAATAATTAGACAAATGGGTATTACCATTCCCCTGTTCTATAGGGTGTATCCTTACACACCCAGACACTGTTAGCACTAATTGTAATTAGTATATAAGAACACACCCTATTAACACTTTCGAATGGTAACACCCAGTCGTCAATTTGTTCAAACATTTCCAGGAGGAAAAACAGGGGAACAGCTCAATTCTGAGTTCTCACAAAAAATGCTCCAAAATTGTAATTTAATGTGGAATGTAACTATGTACCAAACCAGACAAGTCCTTTTTAAAAACTAGAAGAAGTTATTGACTGCATTGTTTTTAATAATAAGCCCATGGGTATCTCAGGTACAATAACTCATAGTTTAATGTATAGGATCGATCATGTTTATAGTAGTAATGAGCTGTTATGTCTCCACAATTCCATGAGCTAAGCAGATTTTGAACTGCAAAGCATTCTGGGATATGATAAACCACTCCAAAGTCCCATCACGGACTTAGAGATGGGCAATCAGCTTAGAAAGCAAACATATTTTAAATTGGCAGTACATGCAAGTCAGAGTCATAACAAATTTCAGTGCAGGAGGAGGAGCTTGAATGAGCGGGGGTCGAGCATGCGTCCTGCAGTTCTATTAAAGGCTATGTAAACCTTTGAAAGGGATTTTTTTTAAATAAAAAGGTCAATCAGCGTGACTTGTGTAACTTTATTAATAGTTTTGACTTTTTTTAAAATACTTTTTGAGATACAGCTGCTCTGTATTCTCTAAACAGAGCAGCTGTATCATTCGTTATTACCTGAATCCGTCAGTCCCACGGACCGGAACGTAGCTAAAGGCTCATGGGCCCCGATGCAAAGGTTCTTCTTGGGCCTCCCCCACAAACCTCAATAGCGACCGCAGCATTTAAATAGTTAGAAAGAGTGGGGCGACCCCTTCTAGCAGCTCATTGCGCCCCCCCCGCAATGCAATCGCGGGGTGGCGATGGTTGCTATGGCTGCCTGGGGGCCTGATGAAGGCCCCCAGGTCCCCCATCTTTGTGCTCCTACTAAGCCCTGCCTGTGGCAGGGCTTAATAGAAGCCTGTCAGAAAGACGATATACTGCAATACATTAGTATTAGTAATTAGTAATTAGTTAAATAAAGTTTTTTTTAATGTAAAAATATAAAAAGTTCAAAAAATCCCCCTTTTCCCATTTTTCCCCTAGAGCATTGTAAAAAAATAAATAAATAAACATAATTGGTATCGCCGCATCCGTAAAAGTCTGAACTATTACAATATATCATTATTTAACCCACACGGTGTACGCCGTAAAAAAAAATTGGAAACGCCAGAATCGCTATTTTTTGGTCACCTCATCTCCCACAAAAAATGAAATAAAAAGTGATTAAAACGTCGGATGTACCCCAAAATGGTATCATTAAAAACTACAGCTTATCCCGCAAAACATAAGCCCTCATACCACTTAATCAACGGAAAAATAAAAAAGTTATGGTTCTCAGAATTTGGCGACACAAAATATATTAAATGTTTTACTTATATATTTGGCATCGTATTGACCCGCAGAATAAAGTTAACATGTTGTTTTAATTGCACAGTGAATTCTGTAAAAACGAAGCGCAAAAAAACAATGAGGGAATCACAGTTTTTTTCATTTTCTACCCACAAATAATTTTTTTTCAGTTTCCCAGTACATTATACGGCACAATAAATGGCACTACAAAAAACAACAACTCGTCCCACAAAAATCAAACCCTCATAGGACTATATCGGCAGAAAAATAAAAAAGTTATGGCTTTTGGAAGGTGGGGAGGAAAAAACGAAAATTAAAATCTGATTGTTTACGACGGGAAGGGATTAATATATATATATTTTTTCACTACTAATAACTTTATGAAACTTTTTTTTTACACCATTTATCATATCCCCTAGGAGACTTGAACCAGCGATCGTTAGATCACTGGTACATTATACTGCAATACTAATGTATTGCAGTATATCTGCATTTTCACAGGCTTCTGTTAAGCCATGACAGAGACACGGCTTAACAGAGGCAGACAAAAGGCAGACCTGCAGGTCTTCATTAGGCCCCCTGGCTGCCATGACAACCACCGACTCCCCCTAGTCGCGTTGTGGGGGTGCCAAATAGCTGTCGCCGCCCCCTCTTTTCAATGCTTTAGATGCTGCGGTCACGATTAACCACAGCATTTGAGGGGTCAAATGTCTAGGAACTGCACGATCGCTGTTACCGGTCGTTACTCTGGGCTTTCAGCTGACACCCGCAGGGTATGGAGGGCACTCAGCCCTTTAAGTTACATGCAAGATGGCGGGGGGGGGGGGTCATGATTCATACGTACACCAATTATTTTAATACATAATAGTAATGATGAGTATCAAAGAAGAAGAAAAGCCATTGTCTCATTTAAACTATCTTAGTAAACCAAGTAAATTAGTCTTACGGCTCATAACTGGGGCAACGTACCCCAGCACAAGGACTAACCTAGAGTCCATATTATAGATTCGTACTTGAAGGGACACTCCATGTACCACAATATAGTTCCTCATGCAAAGCTTCTAGAGGAGGATAAACGGTAGTATAGCATCTGATCTTCATATGCCTGCAGGCAAAAACAGAGGCACACAATGGCACACAGAGGCACACAATGGGAGCATATCAGGCTATAGGCACCATTTGGGATTTATGTAATAAAAAGACTTTGTATTTTGTGTGTGTGTGTGTGTGTGTGTGTGTGTGTGTGTGTGTGTGTGTGTGCGTGTGTGCGTGTGTGTGTGTGTGTATGTGTGTGTATGTGCGTGTGTGCGTGTGTGTGTATGTGGGTGTGTGCGTGTGTGTGTGTGTGAGAGTGTGTGTGTAGATCATGTACACATTTACCACTTTATAACATAGGGATTGTACTTTATACTTTCTCATTTTTCCCTTTCTTATTTTCCCAGTGGAACATCTGAAGGCACTGTTGGTGGTCTCCTCGGACCACCATTAAAGGATCCCTTCTCTGAGGGTTATCAAGATTTTATAAGCTATATTTTTGGCAGATGGAATTTGTGTGAACTGAAGTGAAATTGTTTACTAAGGGAAAAAAATAGATTTCATGCAAAACCATCCTGCCGCTTGTTAAGTTTCAATCATTAACAGTGTAACTATTTAAGGCCCGTTAACTTTTCCAAACAGATGATTTACAACCACAACACTTTCTAAGAATCATTTCACACATCCAAAAAATGAGCAGAGTCAAAGTGCTAAATAAACATGAAGCTAAAACCTTGTTTTCTTTCCAAAAGTGCAGGCACTGTGTTAGTTTAATGATTGAATATTGTTCAAATACACAAGCAAGTGACTCATTTTGCAGCGGAGTCTATTCCTGGGCTTGGAGTTTTATTTATTAGACACTTTGTGTTCATACAAAGGCTTTAATTAGAGCCCATAAAGAGGGTTTCGGCAATGAGGAGTACAAGCTTTCATTTGCATCAAACTGATTATAAACAGACTAATTTCTAGAAAGGGCACAGGAAAAAAATAACAATAAGGACATCATAACTATGTTTATCAAGTCTATGTTATTAATGACATATTGGAGCCGGCTTGTGGAATATCCTGATGGATTCATTATGTGATCACAAGTAATAACTAGCAGTCATTGTTTGCTTCAGTTTCTCCTTTTCCACCTTACACAAAAATATATATTTTTTGGTCATTTCTGAATTATGCCTATATGGGTTACAGATGCTCGGTGATAAACACTAATGGCCACCATTACACTATTTATAAGTCATCGAATAACATTCCTTCTGCTCCCTCTTTTGTATTGCTCATGCTGTATATCAGTCTGCCCTGGCAATGATGGGCGCAATCAAAACCCATGACATCGATTTGTATTGGACACCCCCTTCCTTCAAGGATGAGCAGCCACTAACAGGTGAATTGCAAGGGAAGAAAAGGCAGCATCGGGGTGGACATACCATATGTGCGACCTGTGCAGTGGGCAGCAGGTTAATGGGGTCCTTTGCTACCTAAAAAGCAGCTATCTGAACTTTACTGTCTATTAGATTGCATATAAGGCCTCATGCACACTTACATCACCGTTTTCACGGCCGTTTTTGACGGGTCCGTGAATCCGTTTTAGAGGCCGTGTGATTTCCGTGTGCACTCCGTGTTTCCGTTTCCGTGCACCGAGCATGGTACTGTCCAGGGTGCTGAAAGAGTTAATGGGCTGCACTGATCGGCAGTAACTCTTTCAGCAACCTTGACAGTACCATGCTCGGCGCGCGGAAAATACAATTTTAATGTAATAAAAAAAAAATAAGAATAAGTTCATACTTACATTCCTCCTGTCCGACCTCCAGCGATGATGTTTCATCGATGTCGCCGCTGCAGCCAATCACAGGCTGTAGTGGCGGTCACGCACGTCAGGATGACGTCAGAAGGCCGGCCTCCAGGGATGACGCTTCATCCCACGTGACCGCCTCTGCAGCCAATCACAGGCTGCAGCGACCTCTGCAGCCAATCACAGGCTGCCGCGTCAAAAAAGAAGGTCGGAATGGAGGAAGAAGAGGGACTCGTCACCAAGACAACGACCGGGTACGTATGAAATGCTTTTTATTTTTAATCAGCAGCCTCTTTTCTCTATCAGTGATTGATAGAGACAAGTGGCTGCCGATTAGTGTAATATTTTTGTAATGTTTTTCTGCCCGCCCGGCGGTTGCTAGGCAACAGCTCCGTCTCACACGGACGGCACACGGATGCCTTCGGTGTGCCTTCAGTTTTTTTGACGGCCCCATTGACTTTCACGGGCCTCACGGTCACGGATTCTCGGACCAAAGTAGGACATGCTCTACTTTGGAACAGAACGGAGCAACGGACCGTCAAAAAAACTGAAGTGTGCATGGCCCCATTGAAATAAATGGGTTCAGGGTGCTATCAGTGACAAAAACGGATAGCACCCTGAAGAAAAAAACTGAAGTGGGCATGGGGCCTAAGGGACTGAGTTAATAAATGTCATAGCTCATAATTACTGGTTGATTGTCGGAGAGACGAGGGGCTGCTCTATTATAAGAGGGGATACTCTATGCTTTGAGAGCAAGGGGCCCATAAAATGTTCTTGTACGGGGGCCCATTGCTACCTATTTCCGCCCCTGGGTAGCATGCTATAAGGAAGAGGTTGCCACCCATTAATATATTCCTTGTAAGCCACATTCAACTTTGTGTGATGGTCGGGAGCCACATTTAAGTAAAAAATATTAACACATTAGACTTGTGGAAACATGAAATTGTGAAATTTCAAACATATGCAGATAAATATTTGGGTTTGAAATTCGACACTATAGTATTATACCACCAAAATGTGGATGGCATATTATAACCAGTGCCTATGGTCATAACTCTGGGCTCCTATGGTGAGTCACACAGCAGGGGGTCGCGAGCCACACAGTAGGGGGTTTACGCACCACATGTGGCTCCTGAGCCTCTGGTTAGGGACCACTGCTATAAGGGGTAGAAAAGGTAAGAAAGTTTCTGAATATTAGGGGGGGGGTAGATTACTCTGTACAGAAAGGGAATAGCGTTTAATAGCAAAAATGTTGATTCCTGCTGGGGTCCCATCATATTAAAAGGGTGTTTTGTTCAGGTTATATGAGGAAGTGCAGCTCATCCCAATCCACCTGACGCTTAAAGGGATTTTCTGTCCTATTTAAAATAACCGGTATGGCCTGCATATCGCTGAAAAAAACAAAACCTCTGCCACTCCTGTGCTGATGGTTCAGAGATTGCCTGCCAGTATTTGTTTACTAGGTGGCAGCAGTGATGTGCTGTACATAATGACATCACTGCTGTGCCAGTGATTGGCAGCTGTGGTCACATGTCAAATATGGGGTGTCATCGTTAGTAAACAAAGACATGACGTGGATCATGGAACCGTGAGATTAGGAGTGGATGATAGTGGTCAGAATGCCTCTTTAAAGAGGCTCTGTCACCACATTATAAGTGGCCTATATTGTACATGATGTGATCGGCGCTGTAATGTAGATTACAGCAGTGTTTTTTATTTAGAAAAATGATAATTTTTGACGGAGTTATGACCTATATTATCTTTATGCTAATGAGTTTCTCAATGGACAACTGGGCGTGTTTTACTTTTTAACCAAGTGGGCGTTGTACAGAGGAGTGTATGATGCTGACCAATCCATAACAAATCAGCGTCATACACTTCTCCCCATTAATTTATACAGCACATAGCGATATAGCTATATCGCTATGTGCAGCCACATACACAAACACTAACATTACTGCAGTGTCCTGACAATGAATATACATTACCTCCAGCCAGGACGTGATGTTTATTCAGAATCCTGACCACTTCTCTGTGATTTACAGCATAGCAGGCGTAGTCTCGCTGAGATCTCGCTGCGCCGTGCTGTAAATCACAGAAAAGTGCATAGAAGTGATCAGAATTCTGAATAGACATCAGGTCCTGGCTGGAGGTAATGTATATTCATTGTCAGGACACTGCAGTAATGTTAGTGTTTGTGTATGTGGCTGCACATAGCGATATAGCTATATCGCTATGTGCAGAGTAAATGAATGGAGAGAAGTGTATGACGCTGATTGGTCACTGATTCGTCAGCGTGATACACTCCTCTGTACTACGCCCACTTGGTCAAAAAGTAAAACACGCCCAGTTGTCCATTGAGAAACTCATTAGCATAAAGCTAATATAGGTCATAACTCCGTCAAAAATGATCGTTTTTCTAAATAAAAAACACTGCTGTAATCTACATTACAGCGCCGATCACATCGTGTACAAGATAGGCCACTTATAATGTGGTGACAGAGCCTCTTTAACTTTACTATAAAGGTTAATTCACAGCATTTTACTCTGTGTCCAGAGTACTGACTGGTCAGTGATCAATATTTTTCAAGCCACAGAATTAGCTTATTATTGGTGCCAAACTACTGCCACTTGTCACGTCACTATTCAGTGATGAGATATGAATTAAATCCTTAAAATTACACTATTAGTAATTTAGAACATTTGTCAATTATTAAAAAAATACTAAATAGAGCTGATGTTGACAAGTCTGTTAGGTCAAAGGAGTTGTCCTGTCTGGACAACCCTTAATCTAAGTGAGGATAGGCTGGTGATCAGTCAATTATCGATGGGGAAGCTGAAGTAGGCTGCACATTTCTCCTATAGTGGCCACTGCAGGAAAAATGTGGTATTACATGCTGGCCATTGAAATTTATGAGCAACCAGAGTCCCCCAGAGTGGCAGCCGCTTTTTGCGGCATTCTATGCTCTGGCTAATAGTGAGGTAGTATGTCATATGAATAGTGGTTGTCCTAATGGGATAGCTCCTTTAATTAGTATTTTTGTAGATCTATATTATATAACCTAAAGAACCACACGTTCCCTTATGGACATAACATCACTTTGCAGAAAACAAATGTCAGGAAGCTGAAACTGAAATGATCTCTGATGAAAACCCATGTCATCAATTGCCTCTCCTGCATTTGTGTAGGGTGCATATTTAATGTGGACAAAAAATATCACTATTTCTAGAGGAGAGTCAAGGGACCAATGATTTAACAACATGATTTCATCTTCCCCAACCATGCCTGATATATAATTTATTTTCCTTTGAATATAATTAATTTCTTTCCCTTTGCCTTCATTACATGTCTTTGCACAGAATTCTGACTGAATAGTAATCATGTTTATGAGCTAGGGCTAGCATAGGTTAATACTTAAGTTGACTTGTATATTTAGATTTATTTAAATGAATTAATAATTTATTTATAGTGCACATACATACATTAAAAATTCTATAGTAGATAAATAAAAATTAATGGACAATGAATTCAGTATTTCTTTCCGTTTCATGTGTTCCTTTTCTATCTGCCCTAAGTATAAATCTATGAAGATCAAATCTGTGGCACTCTGCAGGTTGTCTGGGTGCTATGGGTAGGGTTCCCACCCCGTCAATATTTAGAAGGTAAATTCAAGCACTCCATGGATCAATATGCAGAATATTGATTTTATTCGGATAAAGCAATATAAAGAGATGGATAACGTTTCGGACACAATTCGGCCTTTGTCAAACTCTGCAAGTAAATGCAGAGACAATGTATACATTGAAATAAACAAAAAATATTTGTCACATATAGGACAGTCATGGATATGAAAGAATAACGTGAGTAACACTTCGATGTTATAGTAATCACAAGAAAAATATTACAGGATGAAAAAAATATATATAAAGTAGAGTAAGTTGGCCACGTGTGGTCCTATAGATAGATAATCTATGACCTAAATAAGAATCGAACAAAAGTCAGAATACATTTTGAAGTACCAGTGGCTACTGCAACAGAATGTTGGACAAGTGTAATCCAAATCATCTATTTCAAACGAGTTCAGTAGTCTCCCTCGAACAGTAAATTCTATTATATATATCTAGTATACTGGTTAAGTTAAAGATATCAAGTGCAGTGAAAAGCACACACTAAAATAGTAGGTTATGGCATATATAACGATCCAGAGATAGCATTAGTAATTAGAGCATGAAATTGTAATCAGAAGTATGTTCAGCATACCGGGTCCTCCGCAGTTGGAGCATTGTTTGTACTCACCTATTGCCACTGGTCAACAGAAAAAAGTATCTCTGGGGAATAGCGCTGTGGAATAGGGTAACTAGTACCATGGCTATGCGTTCCTAGGAAGTTACAAGTTAACTTCCTGTTTGCAGCAGAAGAGGTGGGACCATGGAGAAGATGAGTGTTGTGCTGAAACGGGGCTCTGTGACTGACTCTGTTGGGACTCTACATGTCTTTCTTTTGTCATGGATGTCAACCACTGGTGAGGCCTATGTTATAGCTGGTGAGGCCCCAGAAGAACATTTTTTAGAAGCCCTTATCTATATTATCTATATCTTCCAATACATCCAGACTGCAGCATCTCAGTTTAAGACATTTTAATTGTTAATTTGAATATGAAAATGGCAGTGTCAGAGCAGGGCTGGTCTTAGGTTGGTCAGTGTCCTGTGTGGTACCTTATATTGGCCCCCAACCACATGGTCTACTGTCATACAGGGTACAAACAACTGTACCATTAAGTGCCAAATTAATAGCATCATACAGTGTCATATTTTAAACCACTAGACAAATACAGTACAGTGCCTAAGTAGTGGTAAATACCCCATACAGTGCTCAAAAATATACCACCATACAGCTCCATACATAAGTAATTTAGTAACATTGCTATACACTGCTATAGGATTAGTGGAGGGTCACTCGCCTCGGTTGTGTCCGATAAGCAGGGATGGCTGATGCACCCTGTGCGGTTGCACTGGTTGCACACCCCCTAGACTGGCCATGGGTATGAGGAGGGATTGGGCACAATAGGATTGTAGATAGTTCCACTCCTTTTTCAAAGTAGATGTCAACTGTGATGTTAATAAAGTCTAATCATTGCCTAACTGTATAATATATTTTACATTTCCATTTCTCATTATTGATCTCTGCTTGCTATAAGTGAATGGAATCATTTTCTATTTTTTCAATTCCGATTCTGGAAACCTGACCTAGACCTCTCTTTACACAACTACAGTTTGTTACATTGTGGCCGTCTAGATAAAAGCTATCAGTCTGGAATAGGGAGAGAAAATAAATCTGTGGACAGAAGAGAGAGATGTGCTGCTACTGCACCCTAGCTAGGCTTTCCTATACCCAGGGCAAATATTCAGGTCACCACCCATAGCCCTGTATCTCAATGCACTGGCCAAAGCAGAGTGGTTTGTGGCCCCCTATACCCATCATATAGTGCACTTGGCCGGCCGGCCCCACTCCAACTAAAAAACTACTATGGTGTATAACTAGGTCTGTAAAAACTGGATGTACGCAAGAATAATTGTATTAACGGATTATAGAACTGATATTAAAATATTCCAATAATAATAACAAAACAATATTCCTACTTACTGAGCGACAAAGAAGTGCAATGCAAGTCAAATTGTGGCCGTTTAATGGGTTTCATTTCCTTTCTGATGCAAAAAGAGATTATCATGATGTATGACAAAAATTGGGATTTCAAAATCTACACCTTCAGATTTCCAGACTATCGGACAATATTGGATTTGAAGACTATATTTGATGGATGATGGGAATTGTATTGTACTGGAGCCTAATAATAGTACATACTGTATTGAGACATAGATCAAAATGCCACTTGTCCTGATTTATTACAACCCAGCAATCCATTTGACCTCTGGCTAGAATTATTCTTTAAATAGTGGGGGATTTCCAAATTCAAGCAAAGATCTCAAGAAAAAAAATCAAAACAAAACGATAGTTATTGACCAACTTAACTCTACTACATCTTTATATGCTTTATTTAAAAACCATAACTATTTGCATGCACTCACCACTCTACTGCAAAGGATTACATTGCCATGGATGAATTGCCCGCACATGGAGCCCCTACAGTTCCATATTACGGTGCATAATGCAAATATAGAAAATATGGCTCTATGCAGTAGGGTTAGCCATGCCAGGCTTGGGTTGGGGGACCCCCCGATCTCAAAACACATGCCATTCCCAGTAATGGGACCCACGTCTATGAGACATTTATGAGATATATATGGATATGCCGTAAATGTCTGACATGGTAATACAACCTTTAAACCCAAAAATAGCCTGGTCCTTAAGGGGTTAAGTAAGATATTTAAACATATTTTGTTAAGGGAGGAAGTAATCTTTCAATGCAAAGATTATAAAGCATTCCAACACCCAATAATATATAAAATGCATTAAAAATGATAATAAATCATTAGTTTACAATAAAGAATTAAATATAATTTTCTTTCACAAAGAAATTATTAGAAGTTTGTGGATCACATAGACTGTAGCTGCATACATTATGTTCATGTTCTAAGCCTTTGTTTCTTGAGACTGGAGCAAACCAAGAAAAAACAGGAATTCAGGGAACGTTGATCTCTTAACATAATAAAAGTAAAAGGGTATTGGGACTGTGGGAGAGAGGACATGGCGCGCACTTACTTTCAAGTACTTTGACCAATGAGCAGGGAAAAGGCTTCTCAATTAGCTCAAGGTTGTAGCAAATACTGAATATCTGTCCCAGATATTGTTACAGCTTGCTGTCATTGATTTATGAACATAGAATAAAGAAAACTCCAGGAAGCAGTGTGATAGAAAAATCTGGCATATAAAAATGCAGGAAAAAAAAAACAAAACAGCCATTTCACTGATCACAAAGGCAATTTACTAGACTCACGACACAAATATAAACTAGAGATGTAAAAGAGAGAAAAGTACTGTAATTTAATGTGTTCAGGTATAATATCTAATTGTAAAACAACTGAGATGTTTCAATTATTTTTACATCTCACATGCATTAGTATATTTTATTGGATGACCTTTTTTTTTCGTTTGTTGCTTTTTTACGCTCTTCACAGATTTCCTGCATTAAAGTAGAAAACACTTATGAGAATTTTATATTATTTTTTTTTCTCTTTCCATACAGCAAAGATGCACATTTTCTTCCATTTGCCGCTGATTGTTACTTTTTTATTATTCTTATATTATTAGGTGATTTTAAATTATGATAATATATCTGCATCTTAACAAATATTTATGTTATGAAAAAATAAATAAAGTAAAATCAATAAATAAAGGAAAGGAATTGAAATTTATTTTGCACAATAAAAACTGTGTTTCTGAAAAAAATAATTCTACTTTGGATAATTCAATTTTTTAAAAAACTTTGTTGAACTTTTTTTCAGTTTCACTAGGAGGCTTGAACTTGTAATCCTCCAAATGTTTCTATCAAACATTGCAGCACTTCTGTATTAACGTATTATGCTTGTAAGTGTATCACTGACAGGCAATCTATTAGGTCCGCCTTAGGCATGGCCTAAGAGGCTCCTAGACATAACAAGCCTGGGGTTATTTGTTTGGCCTCTAGCTGCCATGGCAATCCTTCGGCACCTTGTGATTGCTAATCGCCCAAATTACCAGTAAATAAATGTCATTTATTTGTCTTCTCTTTTAAATTGTAAAAAATTGTTTTTTAGGTTTTACACAAGACGATTATCGGGCAGATGAGCATTCATATAACGATCATTGCTGGTAATTGCCCTGTGTAAACAGGGGAAAGATCAGCAGACGAATGAGCAAATGCTCGATCATCGGCTGGTCGTATCGGTTTAAAAAAGTAATAGATTATCATAGTCAGCAGCACATCTCCCTGTGTACACCCCCGCCGATCAGCTAATTGAAGGGGCCACGGCGCTTATGTAGGCTCTGATTCCCGTTCGTCGCTCAAGTACTCCATACTGATTGGCAGGGGTGCCGAGAGTTACATCCCACTGATCAGATATTGCATCAATTTTACCTCTCTGGATAACCCCTTTATAATCCGAACGGTCAACTAACAAATTAAAGGGATTATCTACGATGAAACAACCCCTTAAAGGTGGCAGAATTTTCTTTTTTCTGTATTAAAGGTTTTTGTACCTCAAAATGATGCCTAAAAAAAGACTAATCTTCTGACAAAAACAAAACCTCATACTGCTACGTCAATTAAAAAATAAAAGTTATAGCTGTCGGAATTCAAAAGCCCAAAATTTGCCACTCGAAGGCAAAAATTGGTTGCATTTTTTGAGGTTATTCATGACTTACGCAATGAATGCCATTAATAATTTACCAATGGGTGTATAACCCCCGAGACCACCGCTATTTGTGGCCCCCTCATCGTACTAATCGGCAGGGTTCATGTGGCTTAGATGGGCCACAAAAAATGTTGACAAATAATTGTATATCTATTTTTTTTATTAAAATAAATATAATTTTGGATTGATTTTTGTTTTTCACCTGAAAAATAGTAACAATCGTAAATAAATCTATAAAACCGTCTCCCTACAAAAGCACAGGATGAACCATCGAGAGATTCCTTGGAAGGACGTAAAGCTTTGTTTCTTGATTTCTTTCTTTTTAACGAAGAAAACAAAGGAACAGATTATCCCTTGCTGAAAGTTAGCTGCTAGGCAAGGAAATATCATATAATGAAAAATTAAACAGTGGTGAGGAGGGATCCACCTGCTGTCACATTGCCTTATTAATTTCATGTAATGCCCTGCAATTGATCCATTTAACTACACCTCTACCTTTTACAGGTAAGTACGCCTCTAGAGGAAACGCACATCCTGACATTATCCCGCTGCTGGGACTTCCACAGTTGCAAATGTATATGTTCTCCTGCTAATCTGCATTCAGGCAGTTTGTGATATGTAAGCTGTTTAGGTTCAATGGTGTTTCACAAGCGCTGTTTATCGGGGACTATATTTTCTCAAGGGTAAAAAGCAAGCTCTACATCAAAGCCTGATTGAGCAGAAAATATGTGCTAATGTTCACAGCAGTGCTCTATTATAATATAAGCATGCTTGTAAATATTCACCACGTGTTATTATGCCATTTGAACCAAGAATATTGCAAGGTCAAATGTCACCCTTAATGCTCTCTCTTGGGACACTGGTTTTGAATATAACCAAATGGGATAATAGTAAGGAATACCCAGAGGGGAGCAATGTGGCACATTATAATAGAGTGAGCTGCAAGTTTAAAAAAAAAAAAAACATAAAAAACAACAAAGATGCCAAATAGATGAGTCCAGAGCAGTCATTATTAATGAAAAGACAGGTCTAATGATAAGGAGCAGATCTTTGTCATAATAAATTCCACTTCTGTGCCATTGTGAGCCCTCAAATTGCAAACAGAAGCCTGTATACCTTGTAACATGGCAGTCTGCACGTTCTCAATCATCGATGCTCATAAAGGTGCTGTCACCTTGTCACCTTATCATACAGTCTGTGTGCTTTAAAGCGGGTTGTCTGGTTTAGAAAACTAATAGAGGGGAGTGCCATCATTGAGGTCCACTATTAATAAACAACAAGGAGTGTCACTCGTTCTGGAGGACCCAGCAAATCTCAGGACAGCCCACGGATTTGTATGGTTACCATGTAATGCTTCATTTACCCTGTGGTGGCGCTGTGAGTAAATTAAACAGTTGCTGCTAGATTCTCCCACAGATTACAACTGATCGCTGGACTCCTTGTGATCAGCTTATTTTTGTTTTTTCCTTCTAATAAAAAGTGATTATCATTAAAGTGAATGTAAAGAAATTACTATAACATTTTCATGTGGAGATGTAAAAATTTAACTAATGTCATAGATGAAGTGCTGATATAGGGCAAGAGAAGAAAGACTCTGCAATGGGAGAGAAATTAGCGATTGAAAAGCAACCTAAACTACTTATTGTCCAACCAAAAACAATTGAAAAATTACAATAATAGGATTAAATAAAATACAATATTTACAATTTAAAATACGCATTTAATACAAATAGTGTAAGGAGAGAAAAAAGCGTGGGCCAAGTTTCCTGGTCTAAATAATATCTATTAGAATTATATGTACCAAGGTAAAAGTTCTTGATACCTGGGTATGTTTCTGAGTCGGACTTCTGTCTGCTGTCCTGATTTTCCTGTGCAGCTGCTTCTGTTCAGAAGTTAACCTCAAGGCCAATTACTTAAATTAAGTTTATCCAATAAAATATTTGACTGCCTGAAACCACCACTAGGGGGAGCTTACTGCATACTTTTATACATTGAAATCACTAATAAAACAGTATGCAGTCAGCCATTAAGCTCTCTCTTATGGTTATAGCATTTAACCCCTATGTATCAGAAAACGGTGCTCTGAAAACTATGAAAATATGTTAAGAAATTTGGACCTAATAATTATGGCTCAAATATAATGGTGGTTTCTCTTGGCTCAAATACCCACAAAATCTCTCTCAGACCGGAGCAGGCAAAACTAAATTGGGTATGATCCAACAAATACCCTAAATAACATATATAAAGTACAGTGAAGTTTACCACTCAGACGGCACTGGTAACAGTCCAATATCATTCAGTATGGACTCTCTCCCAGAAAAATGCAGTGGACAGTCCGCAATCCAATGAGGGTGTGGATGGTAATTCTTATCCTTGTAGTTCCACCAAGCTCCTTATCGTCTCTCTCCACATTCAAAGAACTCCTGGTAGGAAAAGGATCTTATGTCTCTAATAGATGGAAAAAGGAAGACACATAGTGCAACACCCTCTGAAAAAAGATTGCTCCACGCCAAGTTTAATCCATACTCACAGAAGTAACAAGAAATAAAAGCATCAAGGTAAGTAAAAATCTTTAAAATTTCTAAGCGGCACGCCAAACACTCTCGCCCGACCCTGGGTTTCGCCCTTCCGGCTTCCTCTGGGGCATGATGCCCCAGAGGAAGCCGGAAGGGCGAAACCCAGGGTCGGGCGAGAGTTACCAGTGCCGTCTGAGCGGTAAACTTCACTGTACTTTATAATAATTATAGCTGTCTAGTTTAAAAATAAAAAAATTGTCATAGACCCTATTAGGAATTTTGGAGTTAATAGAGAGGGATCCGTTGTTCAGGATCCTCATTTATTCGAGCCAGCGTAGAGAGTGGTTACAAAGAGCGTCTCTCGCTCTGGAGTACCTGTACTGTTCTCTGTAATACCTAAATATATTGATGTGAATTAACACTGTGTAATACTTATGTCACGATCTAGGTGTATGTGGACCGCCTAGGCCCCTCCTCCGTAGCGGAGAGGCAGCTAACCAACTCACAGACTATGCAAAGTCTATGGAAGAAGTGTTATATAAGGGTACCTGGGATAGTCCAGATGGCAGCAAGGGCTCTGGCACAAATGGAGCTAGATTTGGCAGGTTGCGCCAGACATGGCGGAAGGTACCAGAAGAAGCCGATGACACCAGGCGTGGCGTATTCCAGCAGGCGTGGCAAGTTGCTCCAGACGTGGTATCTGGGATAGCAGATGACACCAGACGTGGTGTAATCCAGCAGGCGAGGCAAGGCACAGCTCCGATACTACACAGGCTCAGGAACGAAACACAGCACGGGATACAGGAGATAGGAGGCAGGGCACGGGAACACTGGGAGCAGGAAAACACTAAGTGACCATTTGCAATACAAACATGGGAAAACTACAACAACGCTCAGGCAAGGAGTGGAAATCCAGAATGTTCACAGTCCAAGATGAACAGGGGTTAATTAGGGAACTTTAACATGTCATGTGTGCTGGCCCTTTAAGGCCGGGACCGCGCGTGCGCACCTTAACACTCACGGACGGCCGTGAGTGCTGGCGTCTCCTAGAAGGGAGATGCTGGCAGGATGCCAACGGTCTGTGGTCGCGGCCATCGCAAGTTAGGGAACAGTAGCGGTCCGTGACCACAGCCGTGACAGCTTAATTTCCCCTGTGGTGGTGTTGCAGGAAAATCGAACACTTACTGGCAGGTTTCTCCACAGTTTACAGCTGATCGCTGGGGTTCCAACAGCGGGACACTTTATGATCAGCTTATTGTCCAGGGACACTACTAACAAGTACGGATTGTCCAAAGTGGAGAACCCCTTTATGTCTTAAAAAGCATGTAAAAGCTCACAGGTAAGGTTGATTGCCAAAGGTATGCCCTGGACGGGGAAGTTTTAGCTAATGCATTTTATTCAACCAGCCTATATACACAGATTGAGGAAAAACATTTATGGTAAATAACCACCGACACCATTGCCATTTGTGAACCCCTAATAGAATAAAAAACATAATTTCATGCATTGTCTAAAAAAAAAACTTTGGCATAATTCAAATTTCACTATTTTAAAATTTAACATTAAATGAGGAGCGGAGCTTCAAGTTCACCATAATAGAACATATATAATTCAATGGTCATAATCCTCGAATTGACCATTAGAAGTTTATCTTTTTTCTAAGAAAAGTGTTAATTTATACCAAACTGAAATGGAAATTCATTAAACTGTTGTTTGTAAATAATTGGTGACACAATCATAGGTTCTAGATTGGGCATTATCATAAAGGTTATGTGTATACATTTCCCTCATCAATCTTCAAAATAATGCAGGGGAGATAAGCAATTAATGCTGCATTGTTTATTTGGCAAAGGCCGTGTCTAATTAGTTCAAAGAATATAATAAGATACAAAGTAATAAAACTTATGCTGAAGGTTTTATTTTGTTTCTTTCTTGTTAATGTGATGCAGTCTTGGGGAGGGCAATATGGGTCAGACACAACAAATATCCGACACTGTGTATCCAATATAATAACTGATTATGGCTTAAATAAAATGCCCCTCACGACCACATTTGCCGGAATATTCAAACCGATAACGGAAGTATTTTTTAAGTACGTTTATTTTGTTTTAAAGTATATAGAGAATCTGTCTTAGTAATACCTTACAAATGGCACAACCAATGTACGACACAAAATCAAAATCCAAAAATAACACTTGGTGAACAAGGAAACAATTTTGCAAAAGTTTGTCACAGCTACACTTGAGTTACCCATTGTGGCTATGTAAAAGTGAACGTCCACCTTTTAACACCATGATTTTTTTAAGGCCCGACATTCTGTTATACGTATCTTTATGGGCTCGAAGCTCTGTTTTTCTCATACAGAACTACAAATTCCTTGCTGCTCTTTACAAAGCCTTAAAGGGGTTGTCCCAAGATTATCATTTATCCCCTATGCACAGGATAGATGATAAAAGTCTGATCGCTGAGGGCCCTCACCAATCACTAAAACGGGCGTCCTGATTCCTCCTCACTGCACAATCGCAGTGAGGAGGAGCTGGAATGGAGCGGAGGACGACCATGTGCCATGACGATCCATTCAAAGTCTATGGGACTGATGGAAACAGACGAGCGTTGTATTTGGCTGTCTTTGACAGTCCAATTGATTTTGAAAGAAGCGGCAGGGCCACCACTAGAGGGATCCTTAGTTTATACAGTTTTACTATTGAGTAAATGTTTAAACAGTATGCTGTAAGTTCCTAAGCTTCCTCTAATGGTAACAGCAGGCAGCCAGAATTTTTTCATTTAACTCTATGTCTATGTAATTTTTTTGAGTATGTTTTATCAGAAAAATAGAGATCAGACTACGCTAAAAATATTTCAGTATTAATTAAGAAATTAATTAAAACAGACTTTTCAACAAAATGTTAAAAAATAGCCAAATCTTTTGCAAACTGTCATCTAAGCTTGGACCTTCACCAATGCTATTTTCTGACACATCTTTATGATTAGGTGAAACCAGAAGGTCAATGTACACCTTATCAACTTACCGAAACACTTTGTCTAATCGTTTATATGTCCAGATCCCTCCTATCCCCAAACTGTCAATGACATAATAGACACAATAGCCGTGGTCTTCAGTACTGTAGTTATCCTGTGTAGCACAGACAGGAGGTAGAGGTCAGTTACTGCATACGCTGGAAGGACAGGTGGATAGTCAATGAAAAGAATAAGGGGGTTTCTACCATAAGCAAAAACGACGTATTTGTCATTATACTTTACCCATATGAGACAAAATCTTTCTGTCGGAGGTCTTCTGATGACAGTGTAGCAAGTTATGGGGGAATTATAAGAGTCAATGTCAGTCATTCCATTGCGGCTCTAGGATTTAGCCCTCCTTGCGTATTATTAGAAATCTCCTGCCTGTGATAGGTACAATTCCAAGGTGCTGACCACAGTTATTAGATTATTATCATGGGATCTAGTCAGTCTTATATAAGGGCACCATCATACAATGTCAGGCTACTGATCTTGGGGGAAATACTGATTGAATAAATTTGAATTTAGTAAATAACTTAATTTTCCTCTTAGATAAGCTAAATTTATGGCGTTCATTACCCTTATCCTAACTTTATTGCCAGAGGCGTAACTTGAAGGTCCCAATTCTGAATCTGTAACAGGGGCCCCTTTCCAATCCTTTGCAATTTACAATTCTCATGTCTTCGTATGTACAGTAGCATAGAGGCCATTGGACCCTCTAAGGCACCAGAGCCTGGGTGCTACCTTTGCATACCCTATACCCATGCCCCTGTTTATTGACATAATCATGCACGGTTAAAAAGATGTTTTAGTGTTTATAATGTTTGTCCACCATCATGTCAATGGTCAAGTGTAGACAATGGTTGTTTCACAGATCCAGTACTATGATCTGACCATAGTAATTTATGATATGCACTCATACAAAGTCATTTAAAAAATCTGTTCACTATGAAATGCTCAAAGAGCCCCATTCTTGGAAAATCTTTCTTTATATTTTTTTTTATTGAAAATCAATTTTAGAAGTTTAGAGCATGAGCAGACACAAAGAGTTGACTGTAGGCTACTCAAAGATAGCTACTTGGCTTTAGCTATGAGTTTGGATATTTCATTCTGTTGACATAGCGCCTCATATGATTGATCTGTGATCTTGTCTGTAATAAGATGCTGTAGCTACATTGAATCTTATCTTTTACAGTCTTGTATGCCCTTGGAGAACCATAGAAGAATCCATAGTTTGTTGGGAAGCTTGACCAATAAATATTCTTTGTTTAATAATAACTTCACTATACAGCCGTGCACAGGAGACCTTTATGAATGTGATCTTGTATGCAACGACATGCAACAAATACAACCGTGCAGAAATAAAATCGTACAATACAATGCAAAACCTTTGTTTCTACCCTAATAATTGGTTTTATATAAATAAAAGTGAAATGTGCTTTACAAACACTAATGTTATTTATGTTTTTTTTAGATGAAAACCAAGATAAAATTAAAAACATCTCAGCTAAAAAAAGGTTTCAATAACAAAGAGGAGTTCCTAAATGTTCTTTTTTTAACTTTTAAATGATCCTCCCATTATAAAACAACTTTTCCTAAATCAAAAATATAAGTGAAGATAACAAACTTTGTAATATGTCTTATTACAGAAAGATGTATCTTTCACTACTTATCAGGCTCCTGTCCTCCTTTCCACCCTTCCCCCTTCATTCTTCTCTTCTTACACATACTCAGAAGCAGCAGCAGCAGCATGGAAGATATTATACAGCAGTAATAAGCAGTGTAGCTGTGAAAACAGCACTACGTTGAGACAGTAAAACACTTACAAGAGCCAGCAGCATCTGTGTGTGTGTGTGTGTGTGTGTGTGTGTGTGTGTGTGTGTGTGTGTGTGTGTGTGTGTGTGTGTGTGTATCTCTGTGCCTCTACAGCTGCTCCTTCCTCCTGCTCTCCCTCCTCTCTCCATAGACTTCTATGGGCAGCTCACAGTCCTACTGATTCTATAAGAGAATTCTAAGTGAGTGTACAGCTAGGAGGGGGCAAGTAAAGGAGCCTGATAAGTGGGGATTTTTCTGTAATAAGATACATTACAAAGTTTCTTATCTTCACTTATACTATTCATTTATGAAAAATTGTTTATAACCTGAGGTGCATTTTAAGTAAAAATAAAGTCTCTAATTGAATTATATTGAAAACTATAAACAACGAACTGAGATGACTCATTAAAGGAACACCCTCGACAAAATAGATATAGTGTATTATGGACAGTACCTGAGGCGATGGCACATAACACAGAGAATTAAAGAACACCTACGTGGTAGTGTATCACTTTTTCCTGGCATCGGAATTGCAGTAAATATCTATGTTCCTATGTTTCCCACCAAGTTAGAGATTTATTTATGACAGATTGTAATCTGGAGGTCATTCCCAGACTGCAGACTGCCATAAATGGTTTCCTATAGCTGATAAATGCTTCAAGTAATTTCATTCCCCTGACAGCATTAGATCCCTTAAGAATAATTTAAATAACATTATTATGGGAAATTATGCAAAGTAGATACCAAGTAGAGAGTCATTTTAAAGGGTTTGTTTGGGTTCCTTATGACAGTCCAGTGGTGTACACAGAAGAGATGGGTCTCATGGTCATGACCAAACTGGGCCCCTATAATGGTGCCAAATTCTCAGTCATCCATGACAGAAGAGACTGTATGTCACGGCGCGGGGTGCGGACCCAATGGGCCGTACCGCGTAGCGGGATAGCATCTGGCCAACTAGGTACAAAACAATGTCTATAGTCCAGAAAGGGTACCTGAGGCAATGTAGACAGTAGCGGTGACACAACTTGACTTTCACTGTAGATGGCACAGTAGATGCAGCAGAAGACACGACTTGACTTTCACTGTAGATGGCACAGAGGCACGGTAGCACGGCATACAGGGTACAGGCAGCAGGAACGGGTAACACTAGGAACTGGAAAACACTGGGAGACCATTTGCAAGACAAACTTTAGGTATACAACAACGTTCAGGCAAGGAACAAGTGGGCAGAGCCCTTTTTATAGTCCAGCAGCATTCTGGGCTAATTACTGATTATTAACAACTGGATGCGTACTGGACCTTTAAGGCCGTGCACGCGCGGGAAACAGTCTTAGAACTCGGAAGTGAGTGCCTGCGTCTCCCTGGAGGGAGATGCTGCCGAGAACACAGACGTCCATGGCCGGGGACGTCAGAGGGTAAGTCTGAACAACGGTCCGCGGCCATAGACTTTACACTGTAATTTGTCTCCTTCTCCACCTCCTTTCCATGGTTCTTGGGCCTTCTTTTCCCCCCCTAGTTGCGAGCAAAGCAGTGCCTCTGGAGACAGGAGTCCTGCAAAGGGTTTTTGTCAGGACGGGCCCCGTCAATCCAAAGGCCTTCAAGTAGCTGCTTGAACTTCATCTAGGGTATGTACACCCTTAGATAGGCCATCAATGTATGATCGGTGGTGTCTAACCCCTGGGGTCTCCACCGATTAGTAGAACTAAGGGGCGACAATGCTCATGGCCCTTCATTGCTTACCAGGCACAGCGTCATACAGATTCTAAGGTATGTGCAGAATACTAGTAAACTTTACTGTTACTGGTTAAAGGGGTTTTCCCACAATTACATTTTTTTACCTGTCCACAGAATAGGTGATAAATGTATAAATGTCCATTAGGCCGACGGAGACAGTTCTCGGTTGCTCCCCCTCTCCAATAGATTTTTAATGGAGTAGCAGCACGCATGTGTGACCGCTGCTTTATTTAAAATCCTCCTCACTGCGATCCTGCAGTGTGGAGCAACAGCGGTCAGGACCCCTGTTCTAGAGATCGGTGAGGGTTCCAGTATTGGGACCCCCAACGATCATATGTTTGTCACCTATCTGTCGATGGGTGATAAATGTTAATGGTGGGCCAAACCCCACTAAAGGAGTTATTCTGGATTTTCTATTGAAGGCCTATCTTTAGGATAGGCTATTAATGTAAGATCGGTGGGGGTTCGAGAACCCCTATGGTCAGCACAAATGGAGGGACTTTGGTGCTCGCTGGTTTGCCGCAGCCCCTTCATGGTTTATGCAGTAGCGTTCATGTGAGTGCGCTGTGTTGGTACTGAAGCTCAGCCCATTCAAGTGAATGGGACTGGACTGCAGTATTCGGCACAGCCATATTGATATGTATGACACTGTGCATGGATAAACAATTAGGGTCGGACCCTCACCAATCACACATTGATGTCCTATTCTAAGGATAGGCCATCAATTGAAAACCCCTTTAAAACGTAACACTCCGGTAAAATAAAAGTAACAATCATGTCTGAATGAGTGACTCTTCCTAAACCTTCACCGTTTTCTATTATGAATTCACTGTACCGTCGTTTAATTGAACAGAAGATATTGCAGTGTTATTATAGGGAGCACCAGTCCTGAGGACCACTGAAAATATATATAAAGCCACCACTGTAAAGCCTGTAAAATCCTAATCATATTGAGGACATTTTAGAAAAAAGGTGCAGATCCAGCAACATGATGTTTGTTTCATACTTCATCAGTTTTATTACTTTGTACATGGTTTTAAAGACTGTTATATTTTACAGCCTCTTAAATCCCTTCATATGATCAGCAAAGACGAGGTATCACTGTGATGGGGTTAGAATGGTTCTCTATAAAGGTCAACCACTGATTCTCCGAACAAAATGTAAACATTATTCCAAGAACATTACACACGACTTCTTAGAGTAATAATTCCCGAAATCCAAGTCTGAAAAAAAAAAGAATACATCTATTTTTTAATAAAAAGAAGTCTTCAGCTCATGGTTGAAAGGAAATAGAACTCCCTGGCCTTAGGTTCTGCAGGATTCCCATTGCAGCCTGGTTCACACATAGTCGCATGGATTGATTATTTTCAATAGACGGAGGACAAATTAATTTTTTAATTCTGAGATTTTAAGTATTTGAGCTTTCATTGCATTTGCATGTATACACATCATTTATTTGATGGCAGTTAATTAAAGGGGTTATATTTTAAAGAATTAATGGCCTATCCTTAGGATGGGACATCAATATTGGATAGGTGGGGGTCCGATTCTCTACACCCCCGCCAATCAGCTGTTTGTTTACAACGATTTAATTTTTGTTGGTTCTTGCACACGCTGTTGCATTGGTAGTAGCTGTGCAAGGTATTGTAGCGTTGTCCCATTTAGTCTTTATCTGAGATATTCCCTGAGATATGCATGCACAGGCATTAATGCATTGGAATACACAGGTATTTCAATACATTATAATAAAAAACTAAATTTTAAAGTAAAAGTCCCCGTGTGGGAATTAAAAAATCTATTTAAATAAAAAACAATCAGTTAAAAACAAACACAAAAATAATTAAAAAATTATATCTTTTTTTAATACAAACGTTTTTGTTTTTTTAATAAGAGTAATTAAAGGGGTTGTACATTTTTGGGAAAGCCACTTTCCTATATCCTATTATGGAATTCTGAGTTAATAGATAGGAGTCCACTCTCCAGAATTCTCATCTCTTGGGCATAGTGGATAGCAGCTACAAAGAGCGTCTCTCACTCTGGAGGACCTGTCCTGTCCTGCATTACACAGACAAGCCATTGATATGAATGGGCACTGTGTAATGCCTAATTCTTTCTGTGGTGGCGATGTAGGGAAATTGAACACTCACTGACAGGTTTCTCCGCAGATTACAGCTTGTAGCTGGGGGTACCAGCAAGTGGGAAACATTGTCATCAGCTTATAGTCAAGGAACCAAACAAGTAGGGATTGTCCAAAAAAGAGAATCGCTTTAATCATGAAAAAAATTGCATTTTAGGTAACTCCTTAATCAATTCCTTGTTACAATAAATTTAAAATGTAATTTGTTTGGCGAAAGACATTAAAATAAATACAATGGCAGAAATTACATTTGTCAGCTATTGTCCCCCCATAATTTTGCAAGCCACAGTCAGTGTCCACTTAAAAGTTTTAATCACAGTGTCCAGTAACAGATACTGCCATAGTGCCCCATTACTATGCCAGCTACCGTACTCCTATATTAGTGTTATCCAGTCACAGTTCCCCCATAACAATGCTAGCCACCCACAGTTGCACTTGGCATACAGGAAACGGACCAAATGCCTGGTGTGGTAATTGGTAAAGGTAGGACCCCCATACACCACCATCACCAGTCTCCTTCTGAATGAAAGACATATTATATATATGCACACTGTCCATAAGTTAAGTGCCTATTAGAAATTCACTTACTCATAGTCGCCTCTTGTCTCTAGCAGCTGTCTGTCATAGAGGTAACACATATTTCCCCTGTGGTTCAGTAAGAACCCCACTTTTTTTTCCCACTCTTTGGCTAGAAGAATTTTTTGCTTTTGTTTTCTCACACTACGATCACAACATAATTTATTTTTATAAAGACGTAGCAATATGAAGACAAGGCAGTTTTTAAAAGTAACATTTTGAGGTACATATTAGTTAGAGTTTCATTTATATCTATTTTACAATGATGTAACTAGTACATTTTTTACACCATTAATCATAACGAATGAGCCAACCCTACCGTATGGGTTGTTACAGTTATGAGGATACTGAAAATGTGTATTATTTCATTTTTGGTGATGTATATTTATTGAAGCAAAAAAAAAATTCCACGTTCCATTGAAAATGTGATTAAGTGAAAGCTAGTGATGTGTATTGGCTTACTGGGCACTTTATTTGACAGTTAGCTGCTATGTCCCGGGCGGCTGTTGCTTTATATGATCCCTACTCTAAGGCCCCATGTACATGACCGTAAATAAACTCCATAATTGCGGACCGCAATACGGTCCGCAATTACGGACCTGCCAGGTTCTACTGGCCGCGGACACCTTTCCGTATTGTCTTTTGCAGGCCGTGTTTCCATGGAAGCACAGCACGAAAATGCGGCCTGTGGCCCGCAGGTGTCGGCGGCCAACCGTGCCCGCAATTCCAGGCACGGCCGTGTGCATGAGGCCTCACTCCCTGAATCCTACAGCGTCTGATGTAGGGACCTAAGTTCAGTATCTCAATGCAAGTTTACGAGAGCATCGATGTATGTCTCATAAATTCGCATTGAGAGACTATCCTTAAAGCAGACGTTGTAGGATTTGGGAGGTTAGAGTGGATGTGACCCAACTGTGGCCTAGAACGTAGCAGCTAACTGTCAAATAAAGTGCCCGGAAGACCAATACTTTCTTTAACATAATCACATTTTCAAATACAGTAGGGAAGTGCTTCTTTATTATAGGTAATGCTCCCTGTATTAACATTTTCTTTTACATTTTCTTTTCCCATTATGGGATTTTTCATCTTTTTTTACTATAATGTACTGATATTACTATAGGCTACATATAGTATATACTATATGTAGAAAGTTATGTCTGTGAATCACAGTGTATTAGATCAAATATGTAGAGAAAATTCACTCATTCAAAGCAGTGACTTTCTTTTGTTACTGGTAGTTTTGCTGGCCTAAATGTGTAAGGTTCTTAGTCCAGGATTAAGGGCCTGTCCACACACAACGGAATTGCTGCTGCAATTCCGTTGAAAATAGCAGACATTGCACTGCGGCAAAAACGCACCATTTCCTGATGTTTTTACGGCAGAAAATGGTGCGTATTTTGCTGCGTTCCTCACAATGTTGGGGGATGGTGACATCTCCTCTGAAAAACGCAGCATTTCAGTCCACTTTCCGCAGCAGGAATTGACTTGCTGCAGTCTGAATGTTATGCACCGCTGGTCAATTTCTGCTCTGAATTTTTACGCAGCGTGGCTAAAATTTGTTAATTCTCATCCACTATGCTGCTACTGTAGTCTGCTGTGTTTTTTTCCGGCCACAATTCTTGACGGAAAAAACGCAGCAATTCCGCAGCGTGTGGACGAGCGCTAAGAGGATGGACAGAGAAATAGTCAGTGAGAAATCAGGACGAGAGAAAGAGAGAGAGAGAGATTCTTGGAGACTGCAGAAATATTCTTCTTTCCCATTTCCAGCTGCAGGGAAGGGGTTAATAAACTTTGATCCAATATTACTAAGCTCCTGCAACCACACTGAAGTCTACTGCAGCAGAAGAATACACTTACTGCTTCTGCTCAGTCACCCTGTGTACTAGCAACATCACAGGACGTAAAAACACCATGGTCAGTATCGGTCTTGTTTTTTTCGACCACCCAGAGGAAATTCTTCTGAGGGCCCCCCTGTCATCTGTACAGAACATGTACATGCCCACTTTTAATTTCACTTTTGTTGCTATCATTGTACATACAGGACATATCATCAATAAGGTCTAATAGGTAATTTTGTGAATCAATTCACAAGAAAAAGACCCTAGTGATGAGTGATTGTCTCCAAGTCAGCCCCAAATGTAATTATTGTGTCAGAGCCTGGGCCTACCGGAGGAACCTCCAGTTCTCTGGTGGACCAATCCAACCTTGACTATGGGCAGCTGTTTGATCCTTGCAGGACGTAAAAAGACTATGGGTAGCACTGAAAGGTTTAAATTAAGCTACTGATGCCTCATTATAAAAGGGGCATATTCATCTTACACCTTTATTTCATATATAGAGGATATGCCAAAAATAGGTGATAGGCATGGAGAATGGAGAGATGGTTATGCTTGGGTGCGACCTGCTCCATTACAGTCTATGGGAGTCATATAAATATTCGAACGCTGGTTGCTCAGCTCTTTCCATAACTCCTATTGACTTTAAAGAGGCTCTGTCACCAGATTCTCAAATCCCTATCCAGCAAGGGAAACAAAATCTCGTTTACCTCCGTAATCTCGCGAGATTACGCGTGGCTTGCGGGAATCTCACAGAAAAGAGTCAGAAGTGTCAGGATTCTGAATACACATGACGTCCAGGCTGGATTTCATGTGTATTCATTATCAGGACTAGTGATGAGCGAACCGGGACAACCGAACCCGGTTTCGGTCCGAACATCGTGAAAAGTTTGGTTCGCAGCGAATCCGAACTTCACCAGGTTCGGCCGAACATGTTTTGCTGAACCCGGCTTATGAGTCACTGATTTTCCGGTTCGCGATATCAGGAGATAGTCACTGTCCAGGGTGCTGAAAGACTTAAGCGGTCTGCAGTAACTATTTCAGCACCCTGGACAGTGACTTCCGATCACAATATACATCAACGTGTAAAAAAAATAGAAGTTCCTACTTACCGATAACGCCCTGCTTCTTCCTCCAGTCCGACCTCCCGGGATGACTATTCAGTCCAAGTGACCGCTGCAGCCAATCATAGGCCAGTCATGTCAGCCAGTCATGGGCTGAAACGTCATCCAGGGATGTCGGGCCGGATGTCAAGAGAGGGACGCGTCACCAAGGCAACGGTGATGCGTCCCTCTCTTGACATCCAGCCCGACATCCCTGAATGACACGACAGTCCATGTGACCGCTGCAGCATGTGATTGACCTGTGATTGGCTGCAGCGGTCACATTGGCTGAAACGTCATCCAGGGATGTCGGGCCGGATGTCGAGAGGGACGTGTCACCAAGGCAACGGCCGGGAGGCCGGACTGGAGGAAGAAGCAGGAAGTTTTCGGTAAGTACGAACGTCTTTTTTGTTTTTTTATACAGGTTGCTCTATATTGTGATCAGAATTCACTGTCCAGGGTGCTGAAAGAGTTACTGCCGATCAGTTAACTCTTTCAGCACCCTGGACAGTGACTATTTACTGACGTCGCCTAGCAACGCTGCCGTAATGCTGGGTGCACACATGTAGCCACCTGTCATTACGGCAGCTCCATAGACTTCTATGGGCTGCCCGTGCCGTTATCACGGCCACGATTTTTATGGGCTTTCTTGAATTACAGGTTCGGTCCGAACTAGTTCGGTCCGAATCGAACTTTTTCACGAAATTCGGCGAACCAGCCGAACCGAACTTATCATAAGTTCGCTCATCTCTAATCAGGACACTCGATTAACGTTAATCTCTGTGTATGCGGCTGCACATCGCTGCTGTGTAAATCAATGCAGATGAGTGTATGATGCTGACTGGTCATTGATTGGTCAGCGTCATACACGTAAACACGCCCAGTTAAAAACAATACACGCCCAGTTGGACATAACGAGAAAAAAAACGCCCAATTGTCCATTTCAAAGCTCATTTGCATATATATATATATAAAATAGCTCATAACTTGGCCAAAAATGAAAGTTTAAAAAAAACAAAAACACGTTACTGTTATCTACATTGCAGCGCCGATCACATGCAATAGGAGATAGGGATTTGATAATCTGGTGACAGAGCCTCTTTAATGGGGAGGGCCACATGGTAATCTCTCCATTGAATGCAGTAAAGAAAGAGAGTGCACAGAATCGGTGAATGGAGGTTCTCACGATAAGTGGGGGTCACAGAGGTGGAACCTACACCTATAATGCATTTATGACCTATTCTGCGTAAGATGGGAATACCCCTTTAAAAGTTTCAAAGTACATAGACGGAGCAAAAATGTATTTTATTCCGTTTTCCTCCTTGCTCACAGAAAAATCTGGTCAGATATACATTACAGAATAAACGACACCGAGAGGATTTGAAAGTCATTTTAAAAATGCATGTTAACTCGTTGAAAAGTCATTACGAACAACAACAAAAAAAGAGGATGTCATAAAACGCCATAGGCGACACAATCTGCAAATAAAATGAATGTTTTAAAAGCTAATGACTTAAGGGGACTCACACAATTGAATAAAGTACTGACAGACTAAAACTATTTGTCATTAATACACATTGCGAAAGGTTAGCTAATATAATGTGACACAAAATTAGTCAAACACAATTCCTGCAATATTGTTTAATTTTACTCCTCATTTAACTTGGTTTTAAGCAAAATCATTATGTCATCTCACAATATTCATTGAATAAGGGATATTTTATAATGGACTTCTGCATTTAGGAATGAGTTATTATGGCAAACATGCTGAATACATCCTTAACTCCGAAAACTATGAAGCTAATGGCTTAATCATATTTTGACAGCCACTACATAGTGTATGCATTATTTACAAGAGAGATATGAAATGAAGTCACTAAATACCTCAACCATACTTCACCGTCATAGTTTGCTGCTTTGAAATGTAACACATTCATCATGCCGCAGATTTATATTTGCATAGGAATATAAAGATTTCTCGTTGAGATGGGAAGTTAATGACTAATGATAGTCGCTTGGCCTGAGAATTTGCAAGTGGAAAAAGTCTCCAAATGCAAACTAATTGGGAGGTGATGGAACGCAGCCGTTTGATGTTACCGGTAGGGGGTGATCGGAGGAACATGGATGACATTTATGATGGGATGGGATATGTTAAAATATTGAAAAAATGTCTGGACACTGACAACTTAATTGTGATGGAATTGCTTGAAAGATTATTCCTCAAATTATACTTATTGTTATGACAAAATTCCACCCAATCTATAATTCCTTAAAGGGGTATTCCTAATTTAGACATTTATGGCATGTCCATAGCTCTAGGACCCACACCTATATCAAGAACAGGGGTCAACCGGCCCCCACTTCGCATGGTGTGGTGGCTGCTGGTCTCAGATTCCATGTGGGTAATAATGGGGAGAGGGCTGTGCATGCGGGCAGCTCTGTTCATTCTATTCAATGGTAGCTACGGAAACAGCTGAGCAAGCGCTGCTAGGCTGTTTCTGTAACTCCCATACAACGTGTGTGACCCCCTCTCCACTTGTCCCCACCTAGAATTGGCGGTTTACTACTGCTGCACCAGGCAAAACAGGGGTTGTTGGACATGTGGCATAACTAACATGTTAACTTTAATCTACGGGTTCTATAGGCAATACCATTTATGCATAGTTTTTATGTGCTACTTCTTTTTGCACAATAATAGCCCTATTCAAGAAGAGAGAAAAAAATGTTTACGCTGCCACATTCCGAGCGTCGTAATTTTTTTATTTTTTATTTTTAACTTTTATTTATTTTTTTGGTGGGGGAATGAAAAAAGAAGCTATTCTGCCATTGATTATTGTATTTGTTGTACGTAGTTCACATACATACCAAATATATAGGATTTTTTTAACACTTTTGCACACTAAAACCGCTTTTTCTTAAATTTTTTTAACAAACTTTATTTACCTTTATTTAATTATGTTGGGGTTTTTTTTGTCCCACTAGGGGACTATACAATGCAAATATTTGACTGTACTTGATTGAAGAATTATTGCCAGTGATAAACGGACAGGCTATCCCTCTGTAGCCACTTACATGTCCCGGTCGCTTCTGACCGCAGCATCTAAGGAGTTAAACATCCGGAATAGGAGTTACTTTCATCCCGCCATTGCAGCGGGATGTCAGCTGTATATTGCATCTGGCACCCAATGATGATGGGTTAGGCTCAGTTTTTGTGCTTATGCCACTCTGACTCAGTCTTCGATTGGCTGTAGAAAGAGGACTCTGAGAATTAACAGTGAGCCTGCTGGCAGGGAAGGAGGACTGCAGTCTAATGTAAGGTGAGGAAGATGCCCTAATATAATACAGATGTAGCCAAGTTTATCTTGACTCTGATAACTTGCTACAGCGTGATATCACACAACAAAAGCCATTGAAAAAGTAAAATTAAAGTTTCCTAACACTGTGTATTTCATGTGTTCAAAGTCAAGATAAAGATGGCTACATCTGTATATTACAAAGTTCACATTTACTACTGATTTATGCTACAAAAATTATAATGATAGGTATGATATAATTTTATTACCAGAATAAGGTCAGTGCATTTCCATAATAAGCTTGCAGAGCAACCGATCTGTAAGCAGTATCTGAGACAGTCTGTATTCTGTAGAAAGCAGACAAATTCTGTCCTAAAACAAACTGTATTGGCTGAGGAAGAAGCCACAAGAATTTTAACTCCATTATAAGATTAGAATCAATTTCAATGATTGGCTAATATTAGGAAGTTATTATTTATGCAATTTCCTAATTACCAGCATGGTTTAATGTCCCATCCCCCACTCTTGTATCGCTCCACAACTAGGCAAAATTCACAAATCTAGATGACGACTACTGAGGAGGCTCAATAAAACAAACTAATTTGGAAAAGAGAACTTGGAACATTATTTCACCTACATTAAAGTAATTATCATTTTGATAGTCGGTAGATTTAAAAAATGCTCATATAAACGCGTCAAATAGATCAGAGCGGTTTTATGTTGACATGACAGCCACACATTAAAAAAAGTATAATGGTTGCAATCTACATATGGTCTCCTAGGGGTCTATAGTCTTCTGTCTTAATTCAAATGATATACATATATTTATTCAGCTAGGCTCTGGCTATAAAGTGTAGAGCCAGAAGACAAATGGCTCCTTACACAAAGCTCCCATAGTCCCCTTGGACCGGCTTCTATTAATTATCATCTCCTTTTATAAAAGAAACCTGAGTCTTTTGAAAAAAATAAAAAGATGAATACATATATCTAAGAAATTCTGTCTGAGGAAATTATTATTGTGATTCACCAGAGCATGCGCACCAGCAACCTATAAAAAAGTGCAGCAACTTATAGTAAGAACACTGCAAAAAGGGTATGTACATGTCAACTTGTTGTTATTATATATTTTTTACTTGATAAATATTTATTTCATATATTATTTTTTTTATTTCATAAATATTCAATATAAGCACACTTAATTTATAAATATAATTGACATGAATATTTGTATTCATAATGATAAATTTCAAGCATTCTTCTATCTTTTCAGTATTACTAGAAAAAAACATTTAAAGATTACAGTACTTAAACCACAAATCACAGCTAGATAGATAGATAGATAGATAGATAGATAGATAGATAGATAGATAGATAGATAGATAGATAGATAGATACAGGGGCGTAGCTAGAGGCTCATGGGCCCCGATGCAAAAATTCTTACTGGGCCCCCCCCCCAACTTCTCATGGCCGACGGTCCGCTTTCAGCTGCATCGCTGGGTCTCCTAAGTGACCCAACAATGCAGCACTAGCAGCCGGGGCGTCACTAAGGCTGGGTTCACACACACTATTTACGGACGTAATTCGGGCGTTTTAGCATTGAATTACGTCCGAAAATGCGGCTCAAAAGCGTCGGCAAACATCTGGCCATTCATTTGAATGGGTCTTACGATGTTCTGTGCCGACGGTCATTTTTTTTACGCGCCGCTGTCAAAAGGCGGCGCGTAAAAAAGTGCCTGTCACTTCTTCAGACGTAAATGGAGCCGTTTTCCATGGACTCCATAGAAAACCAGCTTCAATTACTTCCGTAATGGACGCAGCAAAAGACGCCTGCACATGCCATTACGGCTGAAATTACGGTGCTGTTTTCTCCTGAAAACAGCACAGTAATTTCAGCCGTAACAGACGCTGCCGTGTGAACAGACCCTCAGGGCTTAAAATGTCCGGGAAATAGCCCCAATACATATGTGTCCGCCCCAAAAATAAGTGTGTATATGAGACAGAATAGCATATCTATAGCACTACGACCCTATAAACTATGGATAGGATTAGATACAGTGGCTGAGCAGACAGTATCACACATGATAGGATTAGATACAGTGGCTCAGAAGGCAGTATCACACATGATAGGATTAGATACACAGCTCAGCAGACAGTATCACACATGATAGGATTAGATACAGTGGCCCAGCAGACAGTATCACACATGATAGGATTAGATACAGTGGCTCAGCAGACAGTACCACACATGATAGGATTAGATACAGTGGCTCAGCAGACAGTATCACACATGATCGGATTAGATATAGGGCCCAGCAGACAGTATCATACATGATTGGATTAGATACACAGCTCAGCAGACTGTATCACACATGATAGGATTAGATACAGGGCCCAGCTCGCTGACATTGCGGCTCCAGCGCTGGACCCAGGATAGGTAAGAATAATAATTTTGCTTCTTTATGTGTTACTGATTATTTTTGTGTGTTTGTGTTTTTTTTACAGGTTCGGTTGTTGGACTTCGGATACGAGGACTTCAATGACAGCGTTTTTTTTATTCTCAATAAAATGGTTAATGAGGGTTGTGTTTTTTTATTTCAATAAAATATTTTTTCTATGTGCTTGTATCTTTTTAAACTTTATTATCACCGCCTTAGTAATGGCCGCTGGCTGATTGACAATCTCCATTACTAAGGCGAGGCTTAATGTTAGCCGGTGCAGAGGCTACACTAACCCCCATTATTACCCCGGTACCCACCGCCACCAGGGGTACTGGGAAGAGCCGGGTACAAACCAGTACCCGTCCATCTGTTGTGACGGGAAGGCACCGGGGTGGCCGCAGGCTGGTAGTATTAGGCTGGGGAAGGCCAAAAACAGTGGCCCTTCCCACCCTTGTAATGCTGCCTGCTGCTGCTGTGTTGTATCTGGCTGGTTATGAAAATTGGGGGGGACCCGACATCGTTCTTTCCAATTATTATTATTATTTTTTTTTTTTAAATGACGTGGGGTCCCCCCCATTTTCATAACCAGCCAGATACAATAAAGCAGCAGCAGGCAGCATTACCAGGATGGGAAGGGACACTGTTTTTGGCCTTTCCCCTCCTGATAATACCAGCCTGCGGCCACCCCAGTGGCCGACCATCACTACAGATGGTCAGGTACTGGATCGTACCCGGCTCTTCCCAGCACCCCTGGTGGCGGTGGGTACCGGGGTAATAAAGGGGGTTAGTGTTAGCCTCTGCAACAGCTAACACTAAGTCCCGCCTTAGCAATGGACGCTGTCAATCAGCCGGCGGCCATTACTAAGGCGGTAGTAATATAGTTTAAAAAAAAAACACAAAGACATAGAAAAAATATTTTATTGAAATAAAAAAAAAACCCACACAACCCTCATTAACCATTTTATTAATAAAAAAAAAGCTGTCATCGAAGTAGTCCTGGAATCCGCCGTAGTCCAACGACCGAACCTGTAAGAAAACACACAAAAAATTATTAGTAACACATGTGTTAGGGTATGTGCACACGCACTAATTACGTCCGTAATTGACGGACGTATTTCGGCCGCAAGTACCGGACCGAACACAGTGCAGGGAGCCGGGCTCCTAGCGTCGTACTTATGTACGACGCTAGGAGTCCCTGCCTCGCTGCCGGACAACTGTCCCGTACTGAAAACATGATTACAGTATGGGACAGTTGTCCTGCAGCGAGTCAGGGACTCCTAGCATCGTACATAACTATAATGCTAGGAGCCCGGCTCCCTGCACTGTGTTCGGTCCGGTACTTGCGGCCGAAATACGTCCGTCAATTACGGACGTAATTAGTGTCTGTGCACATACCCTAAGGCTTAGATACAGGGCCCATGTGTGATACTGTCTGTGGGACCCTGTATCTAAGCCTACCACAAGGTAGGCTTAGATACAGGGTCCAGCAGACAGTAATCTTATACAGTATAAGATTACTGTGTGCTGGGGCCCTGTATCTAAACCTACAGTGTGGTAGGCTTAGATACAGGGCCCAGCAGACAGGATCACGCATGGGCCATGTATCTAAGCCTACCATGTGATTGGCTTAGATACGGCGCCCAGCAGACAGGATCACACAATCTGTGATCCTGTCTCATGGGCCCCCTAAGCCTGCTACATCGTAGGCTTAGGGGTTGTGCAGTCCCTAAACATTGATGGCCTATCCACAGGATAGGCCATCAATAGCTGATGTGTCGCCCGGGACCCGCAAATCAGCTGTTTTGAAGGGGCCGCAGCACTCGTACGAGAGCTGCTTCCCCTTCATTTCACTACTCGCTCACACTGTGAATCGCCGACACCGATTCACAGTGTGACCGGAATGAAGTGACAGGAATGAAGGGGAGCAGCTCTCGTACGAGTGCTGCGGCCCCTTCAAAACAGCTGATTGGCGGGTCCCGTGAGACGGACCCCGCCAGTCAGGGCTAACCTTACCTTCCTCTTCAGCCGCAGCGGGAGTTCTGTCGTCTCGATGCTGTGTGCGGCGCATAGCGCTGTGACGTCATGCGCTGCCCACAGCGCCTGACGTCAGGACCTCCGCTGCGATCCGGAACCAGGAAGGTAAGTAAAGTATGTTACTATAGTAACAGGGGCCCGCGGCCCGAGTTACTATAGTAACTTTTTATTGATGTGGTGCGGGGGGCCGTGGGCCCCCCTGGCTTCGGGGCCCGGTCGCAATTGCGACCGCTGCGACCCCTATAGCTACGCCAGTGGATAGATAGATAGATAGATAGATAGATAGATAGATAGATAGATAGATAGATAGATAGATAGATAGATAGATAGACAGATCTCCGCACCGAACAGCTGTTCCGGCCCCCACCTAACCCCCACCGATGACCTGTCCTGTGGATAGGTCATTAGTATGAAAAACCGCCCCATGCCTGGAAAACCCCTTTAAGCACTTGTAGTTAGCCCCTGCCGTGAATACTCCTAAGGAAGGCAGAGGGAAGATAACTCCGGTGGGGGTCTTGTGGTATTTTGCCCCTTTTGTCCTCCCTATGATTCAGCTCTACATGTACAGCATCTGTACATACATTCTCCACGGGCGTAGCTAGGGGGGGGGCAGGCGGGGCATGTGCCCCGGGCACAACTTAGAGGGGGGCGCCAGAAGGGCCGGACTGGCGCCTGAAAAGAGGGCTGGGTGCTCACACAATCAATTTCGGATAGTGTTGGGCTCGGGCTCTGCCCCCTGGTGTTCACAACTACACTTTGCTTAGAGATGCTCCTCTGCAATGATGGGCGGGTGCAGTAAAGAAGTCTAGTGATTATTGGCCGTGCCACGGCTAATCAATGCTACTCTTGTTTTCTGCACAGGTTCCCAGCTAATCAGTAGAGTCCTGCCTGACTATATGTAGAAATCAAGCCTAACATTGATTGGCTGAGCTTTAGCCAATCAGCGCTAGGCTTGCTTTCTGCTCTGCCTACAGAGCACAGCTTCAGTTTTGTTGTCGAGAAGAAGACTCGTTCCCCTGCCAGGTGTGTGACTCACAACTGCTGCACAGCACCAGCAGGTTTATCTCTTCAGCAAAGCTGCAACCAGCCTACTAAAGTGATGGGGGATCAAACAGTATAGGGGGATAGGTGGTGCACACTGGTAATGGTCTGCATCTTCAAGCAAAAAGCAGGTAAATACAAGAATGTGAGTGAATGGTGTGTTTGATTGATTTTTGTAGTGTGATTAGTGTAGTGTTTACATTATATATCCATTGTATGAGTGATATATGCACTTTGTGTGAGCTATATGTGTGTCTAATGTATTATGGTGTCTGCGTGTGAGGTATGCATCTAGTGTGAGAGTGTTGTGTATTTAGTGTGTGAGTGGTGTAGGGATGCACGATGCATCGAAACTTCGATACTGTTTCGATACTGTGCATGCCCAAACGATTCGTTACCATTATTTCATGTATTTCGATACTTAGCTGTGCGGCCGCACAGCTCAGTATTGTAACACATGAATGTATGAGAGCGGGGCTGTGGCTGTGTAATACAGTCACTGCCCCGCTCCTGAGTCCTGACATGTGCGCGCCGTCAGGATGATGCAATGCGGCCGGCGCTACACTACTGAGCGGCGGCACTGAAGACAGAACATGGCGGGCGCGCAAAACACCCCCCTGTCCTGTCCTCAGTGCCTGCGCCGCCGCTTATTATAGTGCAGCGCCGGCCACATCACCTCATGCTGACCGCGCGCGCACTTACTGCCAGGAGCGGGGCATTGGCTGTATTACACAGCCGCAGTCCCGCTCTATAACGGCGGAGATCAGAGAAACCTTTAATCTCCGCCGCTATTACCCTGAATGCTGCAATCAAAGCTGACTGCAGCGTTCAAGAGGAAGTGTGAAGGGGGTATGCCCCTTGGATTGCGTCACAGGGAATTCCTGTGACGCAATTGAGGGACATACCATATATGGACAGACAGCCCAGGGTCCATTGAAGGACCCCAGGGCTGTCCTACAATATTTCCTGTTGATAGGGCATACTTAGGTATGTTGTAACAACTGCCTGTGAACTATCAGAACACAGGCTAATGTACTGTAATATAGATATATGTCAGTACATTAAAGTTTAAAAATAAAGTAAAAACAAAGTAATGTTAAAAAAAATTACACATACACATTTTTACAATAAACATTAAAACAAGTCTCAATACATAAAATATACATATTCGGTATTGGCGCAGCCATAATAACCTTCACAACAATTTTTTTGCATCATTTATGATGTGTACGCTGTAAAAAAATAAAATAAAAACTGCTTTCTATCACTTATTGTGGGGCATGAGGAGTGATGAATTTAACCTCCATGTGCCTCACATTAATAGTAATTAACCCCATCATGTACCTTACACATTAACCCATTATGACTGAGAAACATGATGAGATTAATTACTATTAATGTGAGGCACATTCAAAATTAATCACACCTCGCACCTCACATGTAATGACGGGGGTGGGGAGACAGACAAGTGAGCCCTAATCTACCCGCCACTCAGTCCCTGCCTACTTGCAACGACCCGCCCTAGGCGACGGGGTACAACTGGGCGACGGTCCCTACGCTCAATAAGTGCACGACAGACAAACAGACAAGGGTACACAGATCTAGGGGGAGAAAGGGGCAGTTGCCCACGGCAACAACGTGAGCAACAAGAGAAGTGAACAAGCCGAGTCAAACCAGGAGAGTACGAGGTGCCAAACGCAGAGCAGAAGAGTAGTAAACAAGCCGAGTCAAACCAGGAGTGTACGAGGTACCAAACGCAGAGCAGGAGAGTAGTCAGCAAGCCGGGGTCAATATGAAGCAAGGACAATAGTACAAGAGCTGCAGCAGGGCCAGGAAACTAAACGAGAAGAATCACAAGCAAAGAAGGAACAGGAAAGGCAGGTATAAATAGACAGAGGGCGGGAGCTAGCTCCGTCTGGCCAGGCTGTGATAGGTTCTCCCACTCCTAAGCCTGCCACCCTGAGTGGTGGAAGATGGAGTCAGTCTCACAGACATAGAAGCAGGTGCAGACTGATTATCTATGGGCGTTAACCCCGAAGCTGTGCCTGGCAGATCCTTTACATCACATCAGAAAACGGAAGAACTTTTTTTTTTATTACAGTATATGGGTACTGTAATATAGTTCTATACACAACACCAGAACCCAGCTCAGTACATATATACAGCACCAGAACAAATACAGCTCAATTTAGTGCAACCCCTGCCGTATAGGTGTGTACGGCATAAAACTACAGCTCCCAACATGGCCCGAACAATGGTAAGGATATGCTGGGAGATGCTGTTTAAAAAAAAAAAAATCATATCATAATCATACCACCCATCATCTCGCTGCAGATCATACAGTGACTTCAGTACTGATTAGAGGCAGAATGAACATTTACATTAAGTGACTCACCGGTGACGTCTCAGATTCTAGTTCTTTTTCTCCATCTGGTCCAGACCTCTATGATGACTTCTCCCGATGGTGCACACTGGTAATGGTCTGCATCGGCAAGCAGAAAGCAAGTAAATACAGGAATGTGAGTGAATAGTGTGATTGGTGTAGTGTTTGCAGTGTATATCCTGTGTATGGTACTATTAGGGTATGTGCACACACACTAATTACGTCTGTAATTGACGGACGTATTTCGGCCGCAAGTAGTGGACCGAACACAGTGCAGGGAGCCGGGCTCCTAGCATCATACTTATGTACGATGCTAGGAGTCCCTGCCTCTCCGTGGAACTACTGTCCCGTACTGAAAACATGATTACAGTACGGGACAGTTGTACTGCAGAGAGGCAGGGACTCCTAGAATCGTACATAACTATGATACTAGGAGCCCGGCTCCCTGCACTATGTTCGGTCCGGTACTTGCGGCCGAAATACGTCCGTCAATTACGGACGTAATTAGTGTGTGTGCACATACCCTTATAATTATAGGTGCAGTGTATGGCGCCATTATATTTAGGGGCAAAGTGTGTGATATAATGAGAACTTTATCTTTGTTTATAGGTGTAGAAATGTTTGAAAAGTGAGAAGCTGAAGACATCTGAGCGGCAAACTGCAGAAATGGGCTGTGACCGGGAGAAGTCATCATAGAGGTCTGGACCGGATGGAGAAAAAGAACTAGAATCTGAGACGTCACCGGTGAGTCACTTAATGTAAATGTTCATTCTGCCTCTAATCAGTACTGAAGTCACTGTATGATCTGCAGCGAGATGATGGGTGGTATGATTATGATATGATTTATTTTTTTTAAACAGCATCTCCCAGCATATCCTTACCATTGTTCGGGCCATGTTGGAAGCTGTAGTTTTATGCCGTACACACCTATACGGCAGGGGTTGCACTAAATTGAGCTGTATTTGTTCTGGTGCTGTATATATGTACTGAGCTGGGTTCTGGTGTTGTGTATAGAACTATATTGCTTGTAAAATGTGCAAATGTTTTTATGCTCGAGCTACATAAAAAATTGTGGAAAAGAAATAACACGTCATTGATTGGTAAAGAAAACAAACATGGCGAGGGGGAAGGAGATGTTGGGAAAGAGGTTGATTGGGCGCCAAACTGAATCTTTCCCCCTGCGTGCTGGAGAACCTAGCTACGCCTCTGCATTCTCTCTACTATGGCGGTGATACATCTTACAATTCACTCCATAGTAGATCATTCTTGATATCAGCAATGATAACGACGCATGTCATTGGCAAATAGACATGGAGCTTTTCATATCTGTTTGTAGAATCCTCCTCACCTTTCTATGTTATATATTGTATTTAAAATACATGATGCTTTTGCCATAACGTCCTTTGAAATGTAATCCAAGCCAATTTACACAACATAGACGACAATCCACCCACCTCCAAGTTTGTATTTATGTGGCTTTCCTTTTTAGGGGAAAATAAAAGCGTACAACCTTGGAAGCGCAGTGTTATATCTGCAGCCAGCGAAGGTGTACAGAACAGGATATAACTCTCAGTGGGATAAATTACAAGTGATGAGGGCTAACAGCATAAAGCTCCTATTTCAGGAAGTCTTCCAGGCAAAAGCAGAGATTTGGCAGTTTTAGCGTTCCTTTCAAGACAATACACGTACTCCAAAAACATTACTCTTCATAGCGTCCCCAGGAGGCTCTCGCAATCATCTGTATGCTTGTGTTCATTGTAGGCCCTCAAACTCAACACAGATCTCCTTTATTAATTTTAATTTGTCATCAATAACCTGACAGACTCTCTTTCAGCCAGATATAGTGAATTAACTGTTTCACTCACTGTGTCAGCTATTAAAAATGTGATAATGATTAGCAGTAATGAGGTCAAATAAAGTAATGGGCAAAAGTGCTGCTTGCTACAAGCTAAATGTATAACA